>NW_015113527.1:199968-214432 GCF_001443285.1 Poecilia latipinna | reverse complement strand
CTTTCAAGTCATTGTGGAGGAGTTTTGGCCCTCTCTTCTTCCCATCAATCATTCAGTTCATTGAGGTTTGTCAAGCTTTATTTGTACATGGCCTTCTTAAAGGGCACATATTATTCAAAATTCACCATTTGCCCATTTTTGTTCTTCCATTTAGGTTTCTACTGTTCATAAAAACAGCATTAAAAGCAGTGCTTAAAACTTGTCTGCAGATTGATGGATTGATGGACAGCAACAGTTTATTCTTGGATCATTAATGAGAAATATTTTAGTTTATCAATGAATTTGACAAGTAGCACCTTCCTGCTAAGTAACCCCACTTGGTTAGATGCTTTTCCCCCTCTAGGTTTAAAACTAAAGTGGTGATTTTGGACTATAAACATAAGTCTTTAGAAGACAACTTGTTTTGATCAGATGTAAAATGGATGGCAGTGGACCAACTGACTTCTTTTCTACTTGAAGTAGAAGTTTGTCATTTGTGAGTAAATTCATGTTAGTGCGTTGCAATGTGTGTATGTGTGTAGGCTATGTTGACACAACAGGCAAATGCAACCATACACGACTTTTACGTGGCAGTCTAAATGGCCCAATTTAGTCTTTTTCATCCCTCCAAAAAATCATGTTTGTGCTACTTTCTAATCAGATACATATTCAATAGTTTCAAAGTGTCTGGAACCACAGTTGTCATGTCACATTTTACCTGACTTTTACATTTATGTGAAACATGCATTGTAATTCTATGAGTGGTGCATTTGAATTGCTGAATCAATTAGTACCAACATTTCCAAATGGATGATTCACCATTTTACAACAGACTGAATCAACACTATATTTCTGGGTCTGTGTCTTTAAAGATTTACTGCTACGTATCTCTGTACTATTCTTGTATCTCAGTTTATACAGATTTGTAGACCTTTATTTTTCCAATTGATTTTTATCACTTATACTGGAATCAGACATATTCAGGATACTTTTTTTTTTTAACAAAATAAGGTTTCCTTTGACAGACTGATAAACAACTGATTGATAACAGACCAGTTGTCTCTGAAATATGAGTAGAACTATAAAATGCAGCAGACTAAATATATCTTAGTATTTGTGGTCATTTATCTATGGAACAAATTTAATGTTAAACTCTGTTTTTCCATGTGTCTTGGTGTTGTTTTAGTTATTGTTAAAAATTCTGCATAATAATGCTCTATTATTCCTTCAGAATGTCAATCTGTGGTTAAAATATTCACTAATTCTGCTTCTAGTTTTTTCACTACATACATTAATAAGCAGGGGATTGGGATAGCCAGCTGCTTCTGCATATCAGGGAATTATTGAACTTAGTTTTCAACAATGCAGAATATATATGTAAATTTGCATTAGAATGCTAATGTTGTTTGAGCATATAACATGTAACTTTTCATGCTAAGATCAGCTGTTGTATTTATTACCTTGTTAAATATGACTTTGCTTGTTGTGTTTTATAGCATGTAAAACATATCAACATGTTGAAAGCTTAATGTTTACTTGCTGTTTCTGGCATACTGAGGACAAATACAAAATGTCATTTTTTTTTTTTTTATTTACTTTTTTACTTAAAACATATGGGCACTATTTTTACTTTACCACATACAAATGTGTTGTATAATTTATACTTTGAATGGTTAATCTGCAGCACATTTGCACCATCAGATATGTAATTTAAGTGTAATTTGCATTTGTTTCACATGACAAGTGGTGAAATACACTATTTACTGGTTATTTAGGCTGTGATCAAACAGAAACAAGTCTAATTTGATTCCAGTCAAAATGTTTCTGCTTAAAAATACCTCCTACCATAAATATATAAACAAAGAGAGGAATTAATTAACAACAAAAGTTGTTTTTCTCTTCTCACTTAGCACAGAACACTAGCAGTTTGGGTAATGTGTGTTTCTATATTCATTACAGCAGTGTTGTCCAGTTTATTCACTGATTGCACTCACTATGAGTTCCCGCAATCACAAATTTTAAAACGTGACACATTATCACATTTGAGCAAAGTCAAACTAAAAGCCGAGGTTTTTACTTTCTTTTTACTCACAATATAAAAATGTTGCTGAGTTTTAATGACTGTAATCAACTCCTTGGGAGAACAAAGCGAGGTAATACAAGTTGTGATCTGGTTAGAGGTCTGATTGGCAGATAAATGTTTGTTTGATGCAAATTGGCTCGTTCTGCTAATTGCTGGTGTTTCTCACAGTGTGACTTTGCATTCTGTGTTCAGCAGTTTTGCAACTCCAAATTGTTGCTCAGGATTTCTGTGTGGTTCATCTCATTACTTCCAGGCAGGGTTGTCATGTTTTTTCTGGAAATTACCGGTGATTCTCAGATTGAAATTTCACCTGTTATTTCAAGTGATTGAAACCAAATAGCCCATTTCACCCTGAACATTTCACGTGCAAAATTGGCTGAATGCTTCTGGAGTCAGAACCCAGTTTGAGAGACTTCCTACAATGTCTCTCTTCCTAAATATATGGAAAAATAAATGCTTTGGCCTGTTTGTTTCATTGTTTTCTTCAAAATCCTCAAGAACATTTAGTCAAGAAAAACAAATGTGAGCTTAAGATACTTTAAAATCAGCTTCAAGTGAAATCGTAGCATTTACAGCAGTGGTCCCCAAAGTTGGCCCACGGGGGCCTCATCCTGCATGTTTTAGTTCTCTCCCTGGTGGTACTAACAACCTTTTCAGCATGTCAATGTTCTTCTTAGGCCTTCTAATGAGCCGTCATTTGATCCAGGTGTGCTAAACCAGGGAGAGAACTAAATCATGGAGGATGCCGGGCCTCGAGGACCAACTTTGGGGACCACCGATTTAGAGAAAAAATTTATAACTTCATTGCTGTCAGAAAATGACCCTTAGCTTGAAAAAACTAAGATTTTATTTCTGAAAAAGAAGTCAAATCAGAAGAAAAGGCACCGATAACAGGAAAAAACCAAGGTGTGCATAGCAAAGACCTCTCGTCCGTCTTCTCCCAATGTAAGCAATGCAATGTTTAATGTACGCAAAAAAAATTAACCATGATGTTTTAATCTTTGTACTTTTATTTATAAAACTTTGACTTTGTCAATATAACCACTTGATTTTTGAAAGAGTAATTCAGACTTCTTTATTTGAAACATTTAGAATATATTTTTCTAGAAATTAAAAATTCTATTTTATTTGAATTAAATTTGATCTCAAATATGATTTTAATCACAAAACAAAATGTAAAATACAAGTTATTTTCTTAATGAAAAGTCCTGTTGTCTGAATTTTGATTAAAGTTCTATTTGAATTTGAGCATCAGTTTGGCTATTTTTATTTATCTTTTGTCTTTTTTTTATTCTATAGTTCTTCTAATATAAATATAAAATTTGCTGGTTTTTTTTAATCTTGAGAACCTCTAGCCCCATTTTTAGTCTTTAGAAAACCTTTAACAAAGTCATTTTTATTAATGCCATAAAAGGAAGTGATTAGAAGATAAGGTTTATATTTTTGTTTTTGTCATTGTCTATGGAAACCAAAGGATTTCTGTATTTTCTTATATTCTTAAATGGAGCTCTTTCTTGCTTCCTTTATTTATTTATTTTTTAAATGCCATCTGTATTTCACTGTTCCCATTAATTTTCCTGCTTCTCTCTTTGCACACCCACCTCTGTCGGTTTCCTCTGTCACGTCCCTGAGAGTGTACAACATGACCGATTGCCACTTAGTATAAAAATTGTTGTTCTAAATGGTGGCGGGCTCCCAAACAACGGAGCAGCATGCATACAAATGAATGTTTAGCCGGCATCAGAGAAGATGGACAGCTGCAGCTGAGCACCTATAATGATGATGCCGTGGGATGGACGCAGTCTGCAGCCGGCAAGGCAGACTTTTACTGAAAACCATCTTTAAGTGAAGTTAAAAACACCATCAGTCAGCTTGTCGCTCCTCGCACACGGAGAATTATACAAAGTGCTTTCGTCCGGAATGAAATTACATGTAACATAAAGAATGATTTTCTCCTAAATCTCCTTCTGTGACAAGTTGGTGACCTTCCTTCCCTTCAGTCTGCAGCCTTTATTGTCTGCTGGTGTGTTTTAATGTCATGTTTTAGGTTTATTTTTTTTATATACTTTGACATATGCACATATTCAATAAATTAGATTAGCATAGAAAAGTGCATTTATTTCAGCAACTCAGTTCACCTTAAATAAACTCAATTCATCGTGAACAGTAAAACAAAAAACAAAACAAAAAAAAAACCCTAAATCTTATAAAGTATTTTTGGTCTAGTTTAGGGCAAATATCTTAATGGACTTGAAATAAGACAACTAACTTACAAGCAACTTTGAAGCAAGTGGTAGGAGTTAGTTGTAGGTAAGTAATTACCTAATATTCATTAAAAACACTAGTTCCACTTTCTGTTTTTTTTTTTTTTTCACTTATGGGATAAATGACTTATTACAAGTGAAATAAAGTGCCAACGGACCAAGTATTCTTAACCAGTATTATGGAATTATTTACCTAATACAAGCATGCTTTTACATTAGTTCAGTCTTATTTCAAGTAGACTAATACAAGTAACTAGACCAAAAATACTTTGGAGTGTGGGTTTATGGTCCTAATTTTTATTTTATTTTATTTTTATCTTTAGTACAGTTTCTTATGTTATGTCTGCTTTGTGATTCTGGATGTTTGTAGTTCACACTGCAAATCTGTTGTGAGATAAACACAGGCATGCTGTATGTAGCCTGCTGGGCTTTGCTGCCCAAACCGATGCAGTTTGTGGTAGAGCAGGTGGTAGACGGTTTTAACACACTGTTTGAGAAAGGAAGGCCTTCAAGGACACACGCCATGTCTGACAGTTAGTGTTCTTGATAGTGAAAATAAAGTTTTAGCTCTTTTCATAGTGAAGCAGTTGTTGTTGTTTTCACTGTAATGTTTTACAAATAGATGTTTTTTTTTTTTTTTTTACAGATTTTGGTGAATTTACTGCATTCACACCTGACAGCTCACAAAGCCTGTGACTGTTTGAACCTTCCACAGTGATTCTTTTAATAACTTTGGCTAAAAATGATGAAGAACCAACTAATATTTTTAAATGGATTCATCCATTCACTAGACTGTTTATCTGTGTCTGTCCAGACAGTCTGTTTTTACAAGCTTCATATTTAACTCAGAAATGAATGGGCTTTTCCTTTTTATTTCTGCTTGTGCTCTGTTGTCATATTAGTCCTATATTCAATTTAAAAGTATTTGTTTTAAAATTCTTTTCAAAAATTAGTCTGAAAGAACCGATAACACTGGAAATTTAAGGGTGCATTTCCATCAGGCCCTTTTAGTCCGCTTTAATCTGGTTCATTTGGGAGGTGTGAGAATGGAACTGAACTGCTGATCTGGACCAAAAAAGTGAACTCTGGTGCTGTTTGGTTTAAATGCATAATGTGAATGCAAGCAGACCAGAGAGCGCTCCAAAAGCCGGAAGTGGACTGTAGCACGGGGCATTCTGGGTAAATACAACCAAAACAAACTTGCAAGTCTAATGCTAATGGAAGATGTGGCTCAGAGACCTGAACAATGACCGTTGGTGTGTTTGATCAGTTTATAAGATTTCCTCTATAGAAAGGTTTTCATGGTCGAACATTTTCCTTTTAGAGCCAGCCTTATAATCATTTCAGCTGAGATATGAGGTTTGGACTGTGTGGGAATCAGAACATATACCAAAGCGGATTTCATCAGTCAGATTGGTGGTTGAAAATAAATCCTTTCCCACCCAACCTGTTTGGATCTTTTTCCGCTCCAGAGCTTCAAAGTCGACAACAAATCCTCCCTCTTAACTTCCCAATCCTGTGTCAGAAGTGTCATAGGCTCCTTCTTCCTCCTCTGCTCACACTCTGAAATGCTCTTTTATGTCTGAAATGCATCTTTTCTTTCTGTAGATTGTTATCCAATGTTTACTTTTCAGTTTCCAGCATTTTGAGGTTTCATATTTTGCGTTTACTTCTCTGAATCCGTTGCTTCAGCAGCCTCTTCATTAGAGTCTGTCTGCACTGAAACACAAAGAGCTGTGCAGCACTTTGCGTAAAAGCACTTTTGAAACATAAATGAAAAGTCACAATGATAGCTGATATCGGCCGGCACCGTCACCCCCTTCTTCTGTTAATAAAAAGGACTGCCAGTCTATAGTTATAAAGGTCTTTCTCGTCCCCATAGTAACTGATTGCAGACTGCTAAGAAACTTCTTTGCTTTGAGCCAATGTGACTTCCATACATCTGAACATGAAGATATGGACTGAATCCCAGACTGTTCAATACTATTGAGCGTCTTCTTCAGCTGTAAACAAACACTAATTTACTCGTCGAGTTCAGAGAAATGTCGTCGGCTCAGATTTCAAACTTTGTTGTCTTAAAACTTATGACTTCTTTTTTTTTTAAATTGTGATCTCATTAATAAAATAACAGCAAAGGAGTGTAAGATTTTAAAAGCAATAGCCCATTAAATAGTACTTTTATCTACATATCAGCTCCAATTTCTGCTAATTGTACCATTTATTGGTGAAAGTTTCTCAGATTTCCAGGAAGGTGGTTTCCATTTTGGCATTTAATCTTAATAGTGTTTAATTTTCATTCATCTTAAGTAATAATCACTCCAAATAAGCTGAACGGAGAATCTAAATTGTGCCATCACTCATCAAGCAAATGACAAAAATAAAAACCACAGGAACAACAACAGTGAAATCAAGCAATTGCTCTTAAAATGTAACTAGCCCCCTTGTGACAGGATAGTCCCGCCCCTGACAAGTTTTGTAAAAGTCCTAAGTGGGCGGAGCTAAGCGACACTGAGGGCCATGGCCAAGTGGGGTTATTATATTTCAAGTGTACTGAGATTTTCACTAGAAACTAGAACAAAATTATCTGGTAATATTTTGTGTTTTTGCTGTGTGGTTATGCACTAGTCGATCTCAGGAGGCCAGTACTGACACGGTTTTAGGCCAAATAATGCAGAGCTGAACAAATTTACATGAAAATGTCAGTTTGCACAGAAACATGAAGATAGAGACCTAATCTATTTAGGCATTTTATCATAAAAAATTTATATGAACGATCCACCTGCTGTGGACTGATTGTGCCGTCTCACAACTTCCTCCTGCCCCGTATGGACCCAAATTGTTCTGAAGGATTAATCTGCCTTCTACTGGTACACTGGAGACTGGAATTACAAGCACAAAGTTTCTCCAATTCAGGTAATCAGAAATTCAGCAAGGCTTTATACAATGAGTTCCTGATGGCGCTTTCTCCTTCTGGACCAGTATGCAGACGCGCTCCAAAGCCTCCATAACTCCTCATTGGCTGTCAGCTCTGGGAAAGCGAGATGCATTAGTGTCCAGGTCTTAGATAATGGTTGGATGAGCTCATGGGAATCTTCTTTTGGTCGATTTAGTTACCAGTACTCTTTGCTTGCAGTTCTGTCTGTAGTCCAGTTGTCTCTTCAGAAGTTGATGTCCAACAACTTTCAGGTCCAACACACCCAAATCCAGCGGCTCTTTAGCATGCAGTTAAATTTTAATTCAGTTTGGCTAATGATCTAATTATTTGATTTTGATTCAGGTAAATTTTTTAGTCCCTTTACATACTCTTCTTTCCCTGGTATCTGCAGCTCACCAGCAAGCTATTACGAACTGCTATTTTCTCCAGTGGTCTACCACAGAGTGTTGCATCTGCATTAGTAAGTAATCAGGGCAGACATTAAGGGTCTTCTTAAGATATACAGGGCTGTACAGGATCTATCTGACAGTATGAGAGTGTTTTCTTTAAATATCGGCAGCGTGAACCTTGAGCGTTTGCTTTGTAAGTGTTCCTGTATTATTCAAAGCATGGAGAGTGAAATCTCTCCAGGTTGCGGCTTATGTGAACTCACTATAATCTTATTTGGGCAGAATAAAAGTTCAGCATTAGCTCAGACATCTTGTCTGCCAGTGTGTCCCTTTTTTCAAGCTCACTTTTGACTCTCCCTGGAGATCTTTTGAGGTAAGAGCAATGATCTGCAGCGCTCACCAAAGTAGAACAGTCTTTCTGACAGAAATTCACTCTGCAGCTGAAACCAGTCTCACAGGTATCCTCAAGCTTTTAGACTTGTTGGAAAATTTGTCAGGGCTCATTTTTCAACAAGTAAAATCAGTACTAACCATCAAGGAACACAGGCAGGACTCTTTGGACATCTTAGAGAGAGAGGTGTCATTGGTTTTACTTCCAATTTTTAAGCAAAAATATCCTTTAACAAAACAGATTTTGTGGATCTCTAATGATCTGAAAACTTTAGGATGGGAGAAAAGAAGAAAATACAGAAAAATCTGTCCAGACTTAATTTCCTATCCCATTTTTCAGAAGGCTTATGTTACATAAAGTGGACATGGATCTTTTTTCACTAAACAATTTCCAAAGCAGGTTTGGATGTGGTGAGCAGGATGTTTCTCATCTGTTTGATGAAAGACAAAATGATGAAAACAGTGGATTTAACTTATTGCATTTCTATATGTTTCTATTTACATGATCATTGAAAATCCAACAACAGTGATGTTTTATTTGTGCTGTTTTGGTATTTTGTTCACAAAAAGCTGTATTTATTTTCATATTCGAAGCTGCAGATGAAAGTTGTCTTACTGTGATGACAGTATGTTTGGAAAGTATCAGAGTATGATGCTCTGTCTGCCAAATATGGAAGCAGTGATAGTCAGAAGTAGTCAAAACTAATCTTCTCTGTGGAGCTTGTAGAGCTGACAAACTGGCACTCTACTTTTTGTTTTAAAAGTTCCATGTGTTCAGTTTGTCTATAGCTCACTGAAATGGAAAAGGATATTTTGTGACAAAAGCTGTCATCCACAACCCTGAAATTATGTCAGAATTCAGAGAAACTGTTGGAATGTTTTGCTCCAGTTCTGACCAACATTTTTAGATGCACAATAATGTATAATGGCATTAGCGCTCTCATTTCTTTATGCTACACCATGCATTGAGTTTGATCCAGGTCTTACACTTTAAAATACAATTACACCTGATACTAACCAAACGTATGTAAGCCCTCTACTCAACTGTCACCGGTTCGAGTCCTGGCCTCATGACCTTTGCCATATGTCTTCCCCCTCTCTTATTACCTACTTTCCTGTCTAACCACTTTGAGAAAGAGGCCACCAGAGCAAAAAATAAATAAATAAATACTTCAAGAGAATGCTACACATGAAAAATGGAAGTTATAATAATCATAAGGCAGGTGAACGCAAAACACACTTGTTCATTTTATTCAGACAAAGTTGCAGCTAATTATGATTAGTTTGCTATCTGACAAATAATTTTATTCAATCAACTTTATGCTCACAAATAACACCAGTAATTGCTTGATGGTCTGACTAAATCAAAGAGTGAACTTTGATTTAGTCACTTCCCTCAGGTTGGAGTTGTTTATTACCTTAAATATGATACTTGAGTTGTGGTATATTTTGGAGAATTTCTGGAGATATCCAAGGTGGTTAATCCGTGTTTTTTTTTTTTGTGTGTGTGCATGAAGTGGCCACACATCCATTGGTATTTGGGACAACAAGCAACTTTTTGTTTATAGCCATAAATGCTCTCATAATCTGCATATTCATCATATTTGGCTTTCAGGATGTAACTCTGTTTGTCTTTTTTTTGTGTGACAGAGGAGTGTATTTAAAGTTCAAAAAGGTCTGAATATTTTTTACTAGTGTTAATTTCCTAAGGAACCCTGTTTGTGCAATCACTGTTTTACATTCTCACTCCACCCTTATCGCTTTTCGTCAATATGTATGAACACAAACAAGCCTTGAGAAGTTCGGTTGAACTGCTCTGCAAACAAAGTTATTGTTGTTATTATTCAGCGCCAGTGCTCCCCTCGAGGGTGCTTCCACTGCAGAGCATATGAGTGTTTATGGTTCATGACACAATTATGATTAAGATGTTAGCCTCTAACAGTGAGGAGGAGGGGGCGGAGAGGGAATGAGAGGAGGAGGAGGGGAAAAGAGACAGGCAATTTAGCATCGGCAAGCCTCTGGTGGGATAAAGGCGAGCGGCGCACTGCTGACCTGTCACTGTGCTTCTCTCTGATCTGAGAGGACTCTCTACCCAAACATTAGCCTTCTCTCCTTGTTTTCAGCACCATTTCTTCTTAACAAGCTGTATTTCTACTAAACTCTGAAGCTGTGCTGGGAATTCCTCACATTTCTCGCTTGTTCGCTCACATCTGGGAATATATCCCTCTAATGTGCCGAATCAGACTGAACAAACTGTTTAATTTAAAAACACAAAGCGGTTACTTGTAAGCTTCAGTGCTGGCATAGAGGGTCCTGACTGGTGGTGATCTGACAGACACCTCATGGTGTCTGAACTAAACTTTAGATCACTAGAAAAAAGGAACACATTGTTGGTTTAGAAAAA
The DNA here is from genome assembly GCF_001443285.1 of Poecilia latipinna. Classification (NCBI taxonomy): domain Eukaryota; kingdom Metazoa; phylum Chordata; class Actinopteri; order Cyprinodontiformes; family Poeciliidae; genus Poecilia; species Poecilia latipinna. Next base: position 203,988 of record NW_015113527.1, on the reverse strand, counting down.
CCTGGACTCATGCAGGAGTGGTTCTTACTGGAACGAAGTGTTAAAACAAACTCAGTCAGTTAGGACTAGAGATGCACCGAACTGATGATAATATCTGTATCAGTCCAGATATTGGAAATAAAAAACTCTAGATCTGGAATTATGACATTAAGGGCCGATCTATTCAGTCTAATTCTATAATTTGTGTCGTGTATTTTTAAATTTCAGTTAGAATAACTAATTGTACTTTTTTAATAATTTGAAAGGTTTGTTGCAGTTTACTTTTGCATGTTTGACCAAAGAAGTTTACATATTTTTTTGTCTTGTTTTTTTTTTTGTTTTTTTTTTTTTGTCTGTTTCAGTTTCTCTATTATTTTACGTGCAGTTTTGTCAGATTGGGCTGGAAAAAAACAGCTTTGGGCGGGTTGTTAAAAATTTGGCTGCTTTTTCACAACGTTTGTTGGGTTTTTAGAAAGGTGTAAGAGGAAAATTATTTGGAAATGGTTATCAGGTGGCAGAAAAGCACAAAGCTCTTGAATGCAGTAACATAGCATTCATAAATATATAAATCTCTAGAATCTGTTGAACTCGACATCAATGAATAGTCATTAGCTAATCAAGTGTCACTATGTAGTGTATCCAGTTTATCACCTGGCAGTTGATGGATGGATGGATGGATGGATGGATGGATGGATGGATGGATGGATGGATGGATGGATGGATGGATGGATGGTACGTCACATTAATCAGTGGATGGATGAACACTGATTGTAGACTGCAGGAAATAAAGTTTAGAAATTCAAATGTTTTCCCACCTTCAGACCTGGATCATCCTGTGGATGTTTCTGGACTGCGTTGGGCGTCACTGTTATTCTGAAACAAGCAGCAGATACTCAGGGAGACGTTCAGACCAGAGGAAACCTGGCAGCTGTCTGTGTTGCCTGGAAGACGTTTATGGAGCAGCTACTTACATCCATTTTTACATCTCTTCCTCTGCTCATGGAAATTTCTTTTTTTAATTCCCAATTCAGCCTTTTTTTCTTTTCTTTTTTCCCCACATCCCTTTTGGCCTAGGAGTTGCTGCTAATGGCTGTAGCTAGCTTGTGTATTTATAAAGTCAGAATGCGTGCAACCTCCAGTAATGGTCTATATATTGGCAGCGGCCATCAGCCTCACACTGCATCTATAAAAGTCCTAATGGAGAACTGCTTGGCTATTTGGCAGTAGAATTGACCAATAACATTTCGTAAAACCTCATTTCTCTCCCTAATCAGAGACAGGCTTTGTTTTTGGACCATTGGGTTTTCCAGCCGCTCCGTGCATGAATAGCTGGCTCAATGAGTGGCACCGTTGGACGGCACCAGGAGGGATTCGGGGGGGCGCAAAGGCCAATGATTTGATTTGCCACCAATTTGCCACTTATTTTCTTTCTCCTCAGCTCCACTTTCTTAACGCACACCTTCACGCTGGTCAGAGTGGCCATTATTTAGCTTCCCACCAAGCACCATTTAGTTTCCCCGGCCTGCGTGTCCTTTCAGACTTTATTGGAAAGCTATCAGTTGCTCTTTGTGCATGCATGAAGAGTCTGCACAAAGCAGAGAGCAGTTATATATCATTACTGCGCTGCATTTATTTGATTTGTGACATATGTTGTGAGAAAAGTGTATGTACGACGTGACAGCATGTGCATGTGGCAAAGACAAACCAGTTACTAAAACTTGGGGCTTCTGATTAGAACTCCAATCTGCTTGTCAGGAAGCCAGGTTCTGATCATGCATCATGTATTCATACTGCCAAGTTCATATTTGTTACATTTTTGAAAATATATCTTTTTTTAATCCAATTCTTTTGTATTTAAACATTGTTCTACACATTTACAACACTTTAATAACATTGTTCTGCCATCCATTCATGGATTGTAAACATTTAATTTGATTTTATTTTCATTTCATTCGCTCAATAAATATAAAAAGTTTATGTAACGACTGTATTAACCTTTATATTTGTAGCTACACTTTCACCTGAGTTTCCAGTACTTTGTAAAATTCACATTTTACACATGTTTTGCATTTCCATTTGAGTGCTTCTAAAAAAGCTCTAGCACTTCAAACAACCCTACTTGTTTTACTGGTAGGGTTGTTTTCTGGTGTCTGAAAAATCAGCCCCAACAAAGCCCAGCCTGAGCTGCAGAAAATTTGTTTAGTTGGTCTTTCTGCTGTAAGCGCTGTACAATGGCTGCTGGAAACATCAAGTGTTTTGCTGTTGACTTACATCCAGAAACCACTTGCCACATTCTTATTGGTTGTGCAGGAGGCTTCACTTCTGCTTTTCAAAGATGTACAGTTGTATAATTTTGCATTTGTTTGTAGCTATTTTCATGTGTGGATGTAAATGTTGAGTTGGGGGGCGTGGCCAGCAGCACCTTATCTGGATTTAAAGCGACAGGAGGTCCTTCTGAACGGAGCTCAAAATTGAGCAAACTAAAATATCATCATCTAAAAATTATTTTGTGCAAAAAATGTAAGACACGTTTTGTATAGTCCATTAGCCTACTGTAACCTGTTCAAGGAAGCATTAAAGCTCACCTTTAATAGTCTTTTTAATATATTAATAAGCATATTTGCAATTGAAGGAAACCACATCTAGCTGTAAGGCTCTGTTTGTGTATTTGCTCTGTTGGAACTCAATCTGATCATCTTTCTTGTATTTGTCGACTCCATCACTGTAGTTAAGTACTGGAACCAGTGGGACTTGCTTTATACTCTCTGATTCCTGGTTCCCTCCTCTGGGAATGCTAAGACGTCCTGCTCCTGTGAGATTTCCCATCAAAATCAGTGGGATCCTGAACCAAATGTCACTCTAACATACATTTAATTTCTTTTCCTGAAATGAAATGATTATGAAAACCGTTCTGCTGATATTTGTTTTATTTTTTCTGCTTCAGATGTCCTTTTAATATTTTAAGCATGTTTGCAACCGGGGAATCACTGCATTTTACCTCCAAGCTTCCTCTCAAACTTTATTCACCGTTGTTTGCTGACTTCATCATTGGGGTTAAGTACCGGAACCGTTGGCCCACCAGGACCCACATTGTTTTTTTTTCCCTTTGATTGCCTGTTCCTGCCTTTGGGCAATGTTATAACAGCCTGCTCCTGGGGGATTTCCATAGGTACCAGTGGGATCCCAAATCCAGTGCAGTTTCCTGAGACATTTTATTTACTATGACCTGCTGTTTGTTTTATAGAAGATACACTACAGAAATGAAGCAGGAATGAGAAACCTCTATTTGGAGAAGATGTGTAAAGTTTTTGCATCCCTGCTGAAATGGGAGGGTTTCATGAATAATTTCCAAGCTTTTTACACCCTTAAAATCCTCCAATTACATGAGAAGAGCAAACACTGTTAGTTTGAAGAACGTGTTGGCAAGAAAAAGCTTCAGCAAACTGCTTGCATAAATTTGTACACCTTTGAATTAAAGCATGTTCTATTCATTTCCTACATCCATCAGTCTTTGGTTGGAACTACTGGCATCCCACATCTGAACTTGACATTTTTAGCTCCACCTTGCCCAAGTTCTCCTGATCTCATCAGCCTATCAGGACAGTTTTGCTTCTGGGCTTGAACTAGGCCAAACCCAAACTGTAATACTTCTCATGAAATCAGTTTTTGTAAATTTAGGTGAACAGCTAAACCCATAATTATTCATACCCAGCACCAGCCACTTATGGAATGAGTAACATTTACAGAGACGAGGACATTCCATCTTCAAAACCATCAAGAACAATCACCATCAACTGATTAATGTTCCAGTTATTATAAATCAAAGGCAACTCTAAACTATTTAATATTTACCCTTGATATAAAAGCACTCAGTATTTCGGCTGATTTGCAGTTTTCTTTGATCTTGTTCCAGATTAGAGGAGCATAAAAACTGAATGTTTTTGTGTCAATTTTCTGAAATTGCAAAAAAAAAAAAAAAAAAAAAAAACAGAATTTTAAAAAATTATATGAAAAATATAAAATTTTTTTTAATATACCTTT
>NW_015113527.1:194821-196940 GCF_001443285.1 Poecilia latipinna | reverse complement strand
TAAAGGTTAGGGGAAGAAAAAAAAGGTATTGTTTTGGTATCAATTTAATAAATTTCAAAAAAAAAAAAAAAAAAAAAAACTGAGATGATTACAAATTGTATGAAAGAGATTAAATGTATTTGAATATGCATTATATTAGTATGTTCCTATTAATATTAGTATTGATATTGTGCACCTCTGTGCTTTTGTTTGCACAGAACTTGATACATATCTTTTGTGTTAGTTTTTAAGTATGTATTGTTACTGATTTTTTGTCCTAGTTGAATTGCAGCATTGTTACTTTTCTTCTAAGACACGTTTCTTCAATGGGAGACAAAGTATTAATAAGAGCCACTTTTTACAGTTAATTTCTGGGTATATGGAAAAATGTTCATTCATACCAGAAATCCTCCAGTCGCAGACATATTGGAAATAGAAAGCAGACTAGAGAGCAGGTCTGATATCGGTTTGTTTTTATTTCATTTTTTTTTAAGCATTACCTGCAGTACAGATTGTTGGGGTCATGACCCGGCTTTTCCTTATCAGTAATGCATTTATACATGAATGTTCAAGTCGCTCCATCTGACTCGCTTTGAGTTCTGCCGCTCCGCCGCCAAGATGCCGTCCTCACACCTGAGAAGCTTGGCAGGCTTTCCAACCATCCTGGCCTTCATTTATACTCCATATTCAGAAATGAAATCACCTGAAGCATAAACAACTCATATGGACACACAAAGAGCATAATTCTCTCATGCATTTGTTCAGATTATTACTTCAACTAACGATTATTTTATTATTCTGATGATAAATTGAATATTTGGATAAAAACAATTGGCACATTCTGCAGAGTTTTCATTTATGTAAGCCTTTTAAACACAATATTAGAAGTACATTAAAAGATGCAAATTAAACTATTTTGAATAAGAAAATAAAAATGTTAGTGGCTATTGATTATTTGTAGCAGAAGCTGCATCTATAGCTAAAAAATAGTCTACTACTCTGTTTATTCTTTGGATTAATAATTGGGGAGCAAAACCTGCCTAATGGGGACTTTTTAAAGAATTTGAACCAGGTGATGCTAAAACTACCTCATCAGGTCTCCTGGGTTCAGCATATTTACAGACAGGGAAAGTTTCTTATCTTGATGGCAAAATGTATTGATTTTCCTTGGTACAGTTTTGGCTTATTTACTCCTCTGAATATAATTGTTCAACAAATGTCCATTCTTAGAGTTTGTATGATTAATTGGTAACTAAATTAGTTTAAGATTATTTCAATAATCAATTCATCATGTTTAATTTAATTAATCGTTTCAGATTAGTGTCTTAACTGATACAATAGATCAGCTGAACTAAAACAAAAATCTATTTCTGTTTTCTGCCTCTACAAACTTTTAGAAGAGTTAAAAATGCATATATGACAAGAAAATTTTCCTCTGAAACTCTAATATTTGTAGCTGACAACAGCTCACCAGCATTTACTGACATAATCTGTTTCATTTCACATCAGGTTCAGGTCAGCTATCTGAGCATGTCACAGCAGACAAGAAAACATCAAAACTAATCTGTGGAGAGGAAATGGGAAACCTGTCTGCCAGCCTTTGGATCGTGTGTGTGCTTCTTCATAATCGGGCTTCATGGTGTAAACAGAATATTCCCGTCAGCCCGACTGGACCGGATTTAAACGGGCGACAGGACGGGGCGGGAGTTAGTTGTAGGAGGTATCATGAAGGTCTCTCATGCGGCCGGCGCTCGCAGACGGAGAGGAGAAAAGCAAGTGATGCAGAATCAGGAGCTTCATTAATCTGTGCAGGCCGTGGAATCGCTGTGAGGATACTGCCAAGAAGCTGATCAAACAGCCTGGCATCTGATTGGCCAGAGCAGGTGTTTGAATAAATCTGATCCAAATATTCAGCATGAGTAATCGGAGCCTTTAGAACCAGCTGACTCTGATTCAGTCTGAATAATTTTCTGAGTATTACAGACTTCTAATCAGTTTTTTATTTATTTATTTAATTGACTTCATTCTGACCTGATTGTTTTATTATTTTTCATACAGGACTGTTTCATTTACCTTTTGCTCATTTTGACTATCGATGGCTTATTTTTGACTGCTGTTTCATTGATTCTTGTAAGATAGA
>NW_015113527.1:184759-192806 GCF_001443285.1 Poecilia latipinna | reverse complement strand
ATTGTTTATAAATGTTGCTATAGATGTTTGAATATGGTTTACAGTAGGGGTTGCACCAATTAGTCGACTCGTCGATTCTTTTCTCTGCACTGACTTTTTTCTGGGCCAGTCGACTAGTCGCAATTACATGACTAAACAGATTTTTCCCAGAAAATGAAAGAAGGTGGACTAGGTGAGTTCGTCAGAAAGCTCAAATTGTATAAAAATGTAAATAATTTAATAATTACCAGTTGTAAATTACAGCTTAGGCTACCGTGCGCGGCGCAGTGGTTAGTGCGGCGCCCCGCATACAGAACCCGGTAATCAGGAGTCCGACTCCCGTCCTCCATTCGCTGGGCCCATGCCTCTCTCCGCTCTCTCTGCCCCCTTACAGTCAGATTGTTGTCAAATAAACTAGTGCCGAAAAAATCCTTAAAAAAAATAAAAAAATAAATAAAAAAGACTACCGGAGTAATGTGTTACAACGCGTCATGATGTCAGGCTTTTTTATCCATCCAACTGATCAGCGTCACCCTGCGTATTGAAGCTTTTAACCTGGCAGCTTTACGCTCTTATAAAGATATGGTTTAACTACATCTGGAAACTAAGTCCAAGCTTCATCCTGAGGATCTGATAGAGGCGATCTCGGCCGCCGTCTGCATGTCGGTTCAGAGAGCCGCTGCTGAGTCAGCAGAGCCTCCTGCTGCGCATCGGGCGGAGGAGCAGCAGGAGGAGCAGCAGGAGGTTTCGTTAAATTCAACTGTAACCAAACGGGATCCGTTCATAATAAGTTTAGTTTGTTATGTTCCAAAAGCACCAGTGGTCAGTGTGATAATTTGACTCCTATACGAGTAACTATCCAGAGATCATCAGCATCAGCCGGTGTTTGGAAAAAAAAAAAAAAAAGTCAGACCCGACTTTGTGAAACCAACTTTTCTCCGCTGCTCACGAAGAATCATCTGTTTATTGCTCTTTTAATTCTGCATAATAGACTTAATAAAAGCAGGAGAAGGGGAGTGTGTGTGTGTGTGTGTGTGTGTGTGGGGTCGGGGAGGATCCATATTTGCCGTGAAAATAGCTGATAAAGCCTCCAAGTAGGGTTTTTGCGCTTACGTCACTATGACGTCACCGCGACTAGTCAACATCCACTCGACTATTATCATGATGTAGTCGACCTTAAAAAATATGTAGTTGTTCAACCCCTAATCGATGGCTTATTTTTGACTGCTGTTTCATTGATTCTTGTAAGATAGATTTTTTTTTTGTCTTCTGTCGCTTGTTTAACCTTAAAAGTTGCAGAACATCTGCACACAACTGAAATATGACAGTTCATTTTATGAGAAAATGTATTCATAATATATACTATGTTGTAACACATTTTGTTGTCATTGATGCATGGTGGGTATAAAAATGATTGAATTTAGCCCTCTTAGCATTAGCTTTCACTAAATGACGTGTTGGTGTAATGCTTTAGCATTGCCCTTTGCTAACTGCCATGTTGGAATAGCATTTTATCATTAGTTTTCACTAAATACTGTGTTGGTATAAGCATTAGCTTCTACTAAATACTATTTTGGTGTAGCACTCAAGCATTAGCTTCCTATAAATATCACATGGGAATAGAGCTATAGTGTTAGATTCCAGTAAATACCATATTAGCATAGTGCTTTAGCACTGTGGGTGGTAGTGTAAAGGCTCTTCTGAACGTTGCCACATGGTTTCTAGAGGCAGGTTGGTTTGCTTGGACTGTTTTTTTATGTGAAAAGAAACTAAAGAGCTGGAAAAGGCAAACTCATCAAGTAACTCGAATAAAATTAAAAGAACTATAGGTATGAAATGTGTTGCATTTACTTCAGATAGTTGTGAATGCAGCTTTTCTTCTTCGTATTTGTTCATATTGCATAATTTCCATCAATGTGTGAATGCGTCACTAGTATGCTTAAGAAATGCTTAGGAGCCAATCGGATCACAGCCCTCAACTCTTTCCAACATGTTCATCCGTATCACATAAAAAATAAAAATTCCTCCACAGATCGAAGATGTTTTGCTGACTGCAGCGTTGGTGTCTCCTGCAGCTTTCAGCACTTTTCCCCCCATTGCCCTGTCTTCTGCCATTTGTTTCAGTTAGGGGGTAATGCGTGTGGCTGTCAAAAACGATTGGCTTTGGTGGTTTGAGGCTTGCCCTGCAAAGTGCGCTGGACAGTAAATTGTATTTTTCCACAGAGTTATTAGGGCATTATTATAGCAGCGCTGGAAGTGAACAATGCCTCATCGTCCTCACAGCCATACAATTAGAATCATCATTAATCGCTACTATCAGCACATCAGCGGGCCGGAGGGGTTATAATAGAGTTATAGACCACTTATTGGGTAATCAGTCAATGCGATTGCTAACTAAACTGTCTGTCATGGTGCCAAAACTTAGTGACTGGCCATTGGCTCAAAGGAGAGAACAGGATTATGGGTGTGTGACGGGAATGTTTATGTTTGCACTTCTGTTCAGATGTGTTCTATATATTATGTCTCTCTAAAGAGGCTGTGCAGGATGTATCTGTTTGACTCCTGGTTGCAATAACAAAAGTCTGATTTTATTGCAACTAAAAGCCGTGCTACGTTAGACATAATTTATATGTGAATGGTTTTACATATTGAAGGCTAGTTGTCTTTTTTGCCAAATTGTGCTTTGAAGCTGCAGATGTAGCTACATGGTTCTGCATGCAAATAAACAAGATATTAATGCAGCAGTGGCATCATGCAGGGTGCAAATTATACAGCGACAATTGAGAAAGAGAGTCAATCTGTTGTCCAAGATGGAAACTCTGTCTTGTTCATTATAATATCTGTCTATATACATTAAAGTAATCATATATCACTGACATGACACTCACCATAATCTTTGTGTTGGGTTTCTTCAGAAAAACGGTTTTCTCGTTGAATGAAAAACACCCAATTTGCCTATTATTCTGGACTCTATTGAAGAAAACTGAAAAAATATATATTTAGTCTATTCTAAGCAATAAAATCAGGATCTAGGTCATTCTTCATTTGAAAGCACTTGCTCTATTTAGCCAAGTTTTAATGCAGACATGCAATTAAAAGCAGATTTGGTGCACTAAGGTGTAGTTTAGAGTACAAATCAATGAGTAATATAAATGTGATTCTATTTACCATGCAAAAGAAACCAGAAAGCTTGGAAAAGCATCTAAGATTTTTGTAAGTAGATCTTAACTTAAAAGTTGTAGTTATGTCCTAATTTATTTATTCTTGAACTGTGGTTATGGGGCACGCAAAATAAATCCAGGGACCACAAATGGCCCCCGAGCTTCACTTTTAACACCCTTGTTCACTAGGGACAAAAAATAGAGAGCAAAGTTAATGGTCACAATAATTCCAAACAATGAAAATTAACATCAAAATTCAGCAGTGACATACTTTATACTTTCACTTAAACGACTGATGGAAACTACCTAGTTTTGTTTTTATGCCGTTACGAGGCTCCCAAATGCAATAATTATGGATTTTCATCCTGAGTAAACATTTTTTCCTGCATTAAACTATGTGCAGGGAAAGTCTAGCAAGCAGAAAACTGATAGAGTAGGGGAAGGTTTAAAGAGCAGTGTGTCTCAGAGCTGGTGTGTACTAATAATAAATTAAATATAAATTGTATGTGTAAATATGTCAGGTTATTTACCCCCTTTACCTGTTTCCACTCACGTTAAGAGAGGATGAAGACATCAAGAGGGTCAGACTCGGTCAAACCAGGATTTAAGACCAGTTAGTCTTAAATTCATTGAGAAAAATAAGTTGTCCTTAAATACCATCCAATTTATTTATGGGACCTGTACATTTCTGTGCTGGTACAGGTCTTAAATTCCATTCATACTGGTCTGAAACAGTCTTAAATTGTGTTGGTGAAACCTACTGACATTTATCAGCACATCACTGCAAGAACACAAAATCTTAAGTTAGTTTCAAGTGCAAATATCTAGCATACTTCATGTGAAGTAAAGATAACTTACAAATAACGAACCAAATACACCTCTCTGCTTTCACAAAGCTCATTAATCATTCTCGTCCTCAAACATTAAAAAACAAAGCAAAGCGGTTTTACTTGTTCAGCTTCTTTTGAGTCAATAAATCCTTATATTAATGATAAAAAAAAGTATTAGTTCCACTGAGACCTTAGTTCACTTATGACATTTTTCACCTTTTAAAAAAAAAAAAAAAAAAAAAAAAAACTGCTTGTGGAACTAATCAATTTTCATCATTAAGGATTTTTTAATATGTAAAACAAGGTCCTATATCTTGCTGAAAAGTTACTTGTATGTTAGTTTTGTCTTATTTCAAGCCCACTGAGACATTTGCACTGGAAATTGAGCAAAAACACCTAGTAAGAATGTGTGGTTTTACAGCAAAAGCTGGCATATTGTTCCATCCACAATCATTCCTCATGCTCTGTCTCCTCAGATGACCCAGGAACAGTGCTCTCATAGGAACAATGTCCAGAGTTCAGAGAAACCACAAGTGTACAAAGTGGGAATATATGGCTGGAGGAAACGCTGCCTTTACTTCTTCGTCCTGCTGCTAATGATCCTGATCCTGATCAACCTGGCACTAACAATTTGGATCCTCAAGGTCATGAACTTCACCATTGTAAGTCCATATTTTGTGTATTTTTGCTGTTGAACACTCTGTGTCCCGTTCTTTTTCTGATTTTTGATTTATTGTCTGATGTATAAAAAATGGGCTTGATTTTTTTTTCTGTGCATCTGCATACATATTTCACTGACGGCTCTTTTTTAAGCTGCTGCTGCTACACATACGAGTTACACAAACACCGCATCCTTTCAGTAACCTACATTTTCTGATGATTCCACATGACATGAAAGCGTGAGCCTTGAATATTTAAATCGGCCCAGTTATATTTTCTGGGATGATTAATTAGTTGTTGAGTACTGATCTGAGGTCAGCAGCTCTCTTGGACATTCACCAGTCTCAGTACATCAACTTCTTATTTGCATCACTGTGTTCTTCTTTTTTAAGGCTGCTGGTGGTTAAAGAGAAAGCACATCTCCTTTCAGTTTTAGGGTACAAAGTGTTGGGATGAAAACAAGTTTTTTTTCTATCAGGTTCTAAGCATAAATGTGAATTTAAATTTACAAAGCAGACTCCACGGTGTCATTATTGATTGAATAAAGATCAAGTTGAACAAAACTAAGTACACCCTTGCTACTTCCAGAGGATTCAGTAAAATATAGGTGTGCAGTGTTTATCCCTTATTATGTCACTTAGGAGCACATTTTCTGAAAACTGTTGGATCATGGGGGGGTGTACTTAGTTTTAGGATTTTTTTAACTTATTTCTGGAACAAATCTGCCTTTGAGTTTCATCTCAGACTGTCAAAACCAAACTCCCGCCTTTGTGTTTTCTTCTGATGTTAAATCTATATCAGCACTATGAGCAAATTTATGAAACAAACCAAATACACCTTTCTGCTTTCATGAAGCTCATTAATCATTCTAGTCCTCAAACATAAAAAAACTAAACAAAGCAGTTTTACTTGTACAGCAAATATGAAAACCCGAATACAAATTAAGAGGAAAAGAGCTAATCTAATAACAGAAGTCAAACAAAACTAATTAAATCACAATTCCGTTAATCCAACAAAGACGAGGTTTTATTGTAAAAATTGCAGCGTGTGCTGTTTTTGAACCCATGTGACTCCAGTGTTTCTAAGCTTTAGAAAACATGTAAAACACTTCACATCCATCAGTGCCTGCAGAGCTACCGTCTCTGAAGCTCTGAGTCAGTTTGTCTTCCTCTTCCCTGCTGCGTTGCTTCGTTTTTACTATTCCATACCTTCCTGGTTTGTTTTCGCCCTATCAGCTGCACACATTGTCTTTCTGCTCGTATCAATCCGGCACGTAGCGATGAGTCGGTATAGCCAAGGCAACACACACGACATACAGCACACAGGGGCACGCTCACATGGTTGTTGATGTGAATAATACATGAGGCCCGCTTCACAACGCGGCTTTAATGTGAGATCTACATAAATCAGGAACGACTTTCTCAGATGCTGAGCTGTGCGTTGTGACGGAGAGCCTCAGTCAGTCAGGCCGTTTAATGTTTTTAATGTGTCTGCTTGATGGATTTATAGAATAAGAAAAACTTTTGAAATGTGATAGATGGGTTTAAAAGGAGGGAAAAAAATAACGTCAAAGCAGATCAAGAAAGGGAAGGAATATTTCTACTACTTTTTCTACCCTGTGACGTTTCAGTGACATCCTTTAATCCAGGCATATTTTTACTGTTTGTGGTACTCCATTAAAAACTGTTTTACAAGTTTACTCTTCAAAAACAGTTGCTCCTAATAAACTTTACACAGATTAGAACTGAATTATTCAGGCTTATGGACCATTTCTGGATCATTTATTAAATTATTTACCTATTTTTCACAAGACTCACTTCTGAAATATTGGACATAATGCATTAAGTTATGACCTTCAGACGTCTTTATAATAAAATTCCAAAGTGTTTCTTGGCCAGTCCTCCTCTTAAGTTTATAAATATACATTGTTTATTCAATTAAACTTCTCAGAAAAAAAAAAATATTAACATGAGCCTACCTTTGCAACATTTAAGAGCCACAAAAGCTTCATGAAACAAATTAGCCTATTAAAATAGTTTGGTTTTAAAATGAAGAAAAAGCATTTTATTTTTGCTTGTTGCTAGGTAACCAGAGTGAGTGACTAAGATGATGCCACTGATCTTTCTTAGCTCTCCATGATCAGCTTTCCTCTGCCTACATTTCCCACAATGCTGTGCAGTATTGTATTAGGTGTATTTTCTATTGATATTGATCATGTCTATACCCATATATGTATTGTTATTGATTTATTGCCCTGCCCTATAACTACCAAAGACATTTCTCCATTTCATTTGATTGTTTTATGAAAATATTCAGTTTTTACATTAATAGCACATTAAAAGCTAAACTTAGATTCATTTGATTGCAAAAACATCTTTCATGTCCTGAACGGGAGCACTGACCTTAAAATACAGAGCTCCCTGCCAAAGGAAGTCAAACCAGTGTCGTCAAAGCTATTTTTGGGATAGTACACCCAGCAGAGCAGTTTCCTAGTATAGTTTCATTGTAAGAGATGTTCAGAAGGTTTTCTCTATGAAGCAGCAAAGGTGAAGGGTGCCTATGAGTAATAGAAAGTCTGTAGAAATCCATAATTAATAAGTTTGGAGCATGTATTATCCGTTTTTAAAACACCTGAGCATTCAGGAGACAGGAGGTGGAGAAAATATCTTGGATAGAGGAGGCAGAGACATGCAGAGATTAAATATTCACATAAACTGCAATTACAGAGACAGAAAGTATGAATAATGAACGTGGGCAAGCAGTGGACAGCAGGAGATGTCCGACAATGTGTAGGTGGATTTAAATCAGTTTAAAATGTGCCTTAAGATTCTGCAGGGTTGAGGTTGGAGCAGCGAGCTTTGATCTAGTGGGCAGGAGCTCAATAGTTAGGCAAGCAGCACCACATGTGTGACCAACACAGCTCAGGAAATGTTGGTGGTGTTGTTGAGTTACTTTTTGGCAATCCCAAATTGTGGCAACTGATCACCAGCTGGGGAAACATGCAGAGTTATTTCTGCATTTAAAATAGTTGGACCACCAAGCTGCTTGAATGTCCACTCTGGCCATGATGGGTTTGAGAGAAAACTTAAAGACTTTACCACTTACATACTGAAGCTATAAACTGTGTTGAAGTAATGGCAAATTTTCCATTTTTACCAACTGTCTTTCCAAACTGCATTGAACTGATCTGTTCTGCCTAATGGTCTGAAGATTGAAGAACATTGCTGGTTTGAGAAGTTCAATTCTGTGCCTTAAAGTGCCTGGAACATGATTCTGTTATATTTGTGGAAACATAATATTATTAAAATGTTTTAAAAAGTAAATTCTCACCTCTGAAGTCACTTTTGACATATTTAGTCGTAAAAATTCCCCCCCCCCCCCCCAAAAAAAAAAAAAACTTTCAGACTACTGCTTTGC
>NW_015113527.1:136867-181632 GCF_001443285.1 Poecilia latipinna | reverse complement strand
AATAATATTTTCCCCTTGAGAGCGCCTTTTTATATTTTTGTCGTAAAAATTTCCCCCCCCCCCCCCCAAAAAAAAAAAAAACTTTCAGACTACTGCTTTGCAACTTTGTTGAGCACTTTTATGATGTTTAAGGGGAACCTGAGCTGCACTGATCGCTGTTACAACACAGACAGTAAGGAGGAATCTGATGGGGTTTTTTTAGATATTCCTGCCAATGTCAGAAAGATATAGATATATAGGAGATCAGATACGTTTTTTAACACAAGTTTTCTTCAGCATTAACAGTTTACATTGACTGCTAGCATAGACAAGGAGTAGAGCAGTCACCTTTGGACTTATAATTTCTACAAACAAAAATAGGCCAGTTTTGTCAAAATCATATTTTTTCACATCTTTCATATAATGTGAATTACCTCCTAATTCCTAAAAAAAAAAAAAACAGCCTCAGTGACTTTTTTTCAGAGTTGTTGGAGACCACGCCGAATGCTGACTGACAAAGTTGGACCAACTGCAACACATACTGTAGGTTCAACTGTTAAGGCACCGTTCAACCAAAAGAGGCCAACACTGAGTTAGTTTTTAGGCAAAATATTGCAGGCAAACTACATTTACACAGGAACATAAAAGTAGAACTTTAGGGCTGCATTCACACCGCAGCCTGAAATGAGCAATTCCAATTTTTTGTCAAATCAGATTTTTTTGCCGTGGCCGTTCACACTGCCAAACCTATGCGACCTTTATGTGTTCTGCAGTCTGAACGGGCAACAACCTGAAAGTGTCCCGCATGCGCAGTAGAGGGCGCAATAGTGTCAACGTTCTCAGTGTTCTGCCAACTGCCATAAAAAGAACTGCTCAGTGTTTGCATAAGTAAACATGGAGGCTAACGTGTAGCATAGCTTACACATTTGAAATTGTTGTCCGACTGGAGCAGCATATTAACAACTTAGTCCTCATATCGTCTGTCATGGTTGTTATTTTCCTTCCCACTTGCGTCTATCAGGATGCAAAATAGTGACATTTGTTGAGTATCAGTGACGTTTTGTTTGGATGAATGAGACCTGGACGGTAGGTCACATTTAAATCGGATACATATCAGATATGGCTCGCATTCAAAAAGAATCTGACCTGTGTTCAGACTGTCATGAAAAAATTGGATACAGGTCGCATTACCTCAAAAAAATCGGAATTGGGTCACTTCAGGTTGCAGTGTGAACGCAGTCTATTATTTTCCTATTTCGACAGTTTTTCATCCCAAAAAGAAAATTGATTAGGGGGTTTGTTACACTGTAAGTGGATTTCATGTCTGATTGATAATAACTTCAGATATTTGGCTGAGGTTTTCAGATGGCAGACCTGTTGCCCCTCGCTGATGCATGAGCAGCTCTGTCTGAAGATTCAGGTCACAGACAAATATCCTGACATTTTCTTGTAGGAGTCAGGATTCATTATTCCATCAGTCAGGGCATGTCGCTGTGACCCACATGCAGCCAAGCAGCCTCAGACTGAAGTACGCCTGTATTTTCTTTCTGCAGTCTTCAGAAATAGGAACCGTGTTAATATTCCTTTATTATTATTATTATTATTATTATTATTATTTATTTATTTATTTATTTTTTCAAATTTGATCATTCTACAGCCACAGACAGCAAGGTAAAACGTCAGAGTCAAGTTCAGCCACATATTTCCAGTTGGATTTAGTTCTGGACTATAACACTTGCATATGTTTTGATTTAAACCATGTCATTGCATCTGTGGCTCTGGCTTTACGGTCGTTGTCCTGTTGGAAGGTGAATCTTCATTCCCGTCTTTTAGTCTCAGTTTTCTCTTTTGGTCATTTCTGTGTTTGTTTCTTCTATCATTTAGTTCAGTTATTCTCATTTTCTTTGTGTTTTGGATCAACTAGTTTGTTCCCACTATCCGTTTTTGTATCTGCAGATGACATGAATACTTTTGAGCAACATTTTTCCGATGAGGTGAGGAATTACATAAATTTGTACAATTCTTCAGTTAAGACCTATAAAAACTGTCAAAGGGCTGAAAACTCCTTGGAGGACATTTAAATGTGTCGTTCATTGGTTTTTGAAGATTTAATCTTTGGAAAATCGAGATCTTTTAAACCATTCACTCTTTGAATTCAGCTCAATATTAGACACAGGTTGAGATTTTTTTCATTGCGAGAAAAAAGTTCTCTGATAATTGAGTCAAAATAATAAGAGAATAAAGTCATATTTTTATGAGAACTCCAACACAAAAGCTACCAAAAAATTTAAATGAGCATATTGTGCAGCTGCACTTTGGCATACATTTTACGAATAATACTTAATGCTTTATTAAAAAAAATAATTCATCAGCTTGAAGTTATTGTCCTTAGCAGGACTTTGAAACAATTGAGCAACTTTGTCTATTTTGAAGAAACAATCGGACAAACTGATCTGGACACATCAGATGCTGATAACTAAGCTTTTTTTCTAATTAAAAGAACTGTTTGTTTGTTTGTTTTTTCTTAATTTTAAGCTGTTATTTTTTTCTGGTTAAATTCTATCTTAATATTATGACTATATTCTCATATTTAAACAAGAATTCATGCAATATCACTTTAATATAGGATGATTGAAATAAAAATCACTTTTTGAAAATACTTTCATTTGTAATTCATTGTTCAGAAAAGAAAGTCAGAAAAAATAAAGAATGCTGCCAGATCTCAGATCTGGAATAAAAAAAGTTTGAGATTTTATTTTGAAGCCAAATCGCCCAGCCCTAATAAGTACCCTCTGGATTCCGGGAAGTAACCTGGAGGTTCTTGTAAAAGCATTGTCTAAGTTTTGTATTTCTGTCCTGACTTGTGAGCTGCTGAGATCTTACACACATCCAGCTCCCAGATTTGCACACCAACACATGGAGTGCCCGGCTAAATTTGGCCTGTTGTATAAAGAGCTGTGATGCTTGTTGAACTGCTTTATGGCAGTGATTTTGGCCTGTGCAGCGCAGTGGCATCTGGAGAGTCATCAGTCAGCCTGAAAAATAATATGATTTTTAATTTAACCTCCGAGTGAGACTGCTTAAGGTGTCCTAGAAGCAAATTGCTATTGGTTGTGTTTTTCTTTTGTTCACTTCAAAAATAGCCTTCATCATAAACACAAGGTTCTTGGATGTAATCATCACTTCAGGCTGGTGGTTCACTCTGCACCAGGTGTGATTTTTGCCCTGTTTTTTGTATCTGGGTGCATTAATAATGGAGTTTCTCAAAAACAGGTGTAACTGGAGCAATTTTCTTTTGATGGAACTAGCATGTAAGTTTCATGCAAGAATGCTTTTCAAGATGTGAAATGCACTCATGAGAAGCAAAGTAATTTCTGAGTAATTGTGCCATCAAAAGTTATTAGAATGATAAAAAAAGAATAATTTGTTATTTTGTCTTGTAAACCTGGAGCGAGACGGCACAAACGGTGTAGCCTAGTAATGAAAGGTGACCTATTATGCTTCCTTGAACAGGTTAGGGTGAGTTTATGGTTTATGTTCATTACATTTCCTGCACAAAATAATTCTTAGATTATCAAATTCTGGCCAGTTCTGCCCATTTTGAGCTCCTTTCAGAATGACCTGTTTTAGGACCTCTTGTCACTTTAAGTAAGCTTCGCCACGCCCCCCAACTCAACATTTACACTCACACATGAACAGATGCGCAAGTATACATGATTATTATGAGCGGAGCCTCCAGCACAACCTGCAAGAATGCAACAAGTAGTTTCTGGATGGTAAGTCAACAACAAAGCACTCCTCTTTTCCAGCAGCCATTATGCAGTGCATATATCAGTAAATCCAGCTGACCAAATGTCTTGAAGTTTGCTGGGGTTGCTAGGTAACGACGCTGTGCAAATGAATTATGACCTAACATCCGTCAGGTTTTTCAAAATAGCTCATTTTCTAGACACAAGAAATTAACACATTAAAAACTGCTGGTTGTTTCATTTTAAGTGCTGGGGTTGTTTTTAGAAGCAACTGGAAGTACAAAAATATGCAAAATGTGAAATTTGAATACTAATTCCCCTTAAAAACTGTTTTTTAGGCTTATTTTATCAGTAAAGTTGTTTTTCTAGTTCAAAGGTTTTTATTTCATCTTTTCCCTCTTTTATGTATGCGGTTCTTCCTTTATCCTCTCCACACTGCTCCCGCCATTGATCCGGCTCTGTTTACATTTTTGTTTGCCTGAAGACATTGGGAACTGTTCCTATAGAGAGGGTATGGACGTATGCGGCTGGTACAATGGAAAATAAAAATGAAGTCATGTCTGTTTTCAGGCACCAGCTCAGTCACGAAACATCTGAGGAGGTTCAGTAGGTAAACATCTCCGGGTTTGCTGCTGATTGTTGCTGCTGCTTACGGGAGAAAGAGCAGTAATTTTCATCTTGATTGCAGTCTCCCTTCCCTGCATCCCCCATGGTGTTTCACTCATGCAGAAGAAGGAAGAGTAATGAGAAGTCAGAGATGAATAAGTAGGAAGCTAACACTGACGAAGATGTTTCTGACAATAGTATTTCCATATTTTATCTGTTGTTTTTTTGTTGTTGTTTTTTTTTCAGTTTTAGATCTGTAGTGAAGGTGTTCCATCATAGAATGAAAGTTGTTCCTCTACTAGTGGAAAATAACCACAGCGCTTCAATAAAATCTGAATACCTGAATGCCATTAATTGTTCACTTAATGTCTGTTCTTTACCAGTACCCATCCCAACAAGTCATCCTGCTGATTTATTTTAACATTGGTGTCTATTTAAAAAGTTAAATGGTAAATTACTGTCTAAACATACATTAAAATGTTAGTTGTAGATCCAAGTTTTTATATTTGTGCAGATTTTCAATTCAAAATCAAAAAGTTTGAAAATCATCCATCCATCTTTTGTCTTTTGCTTATCTAAAGCCCTTTTTGCACTGCAGGGTCCAGTCTGGCCCAGCCCGTCTCTGTTCAGCTTGGTCCTATTGGTGCTATGGCCTTGGTCGTTTTGCATTGAGCAGAATACGTCATGTAAATCAACTTGTTGCTAAAGCTACCCAGGTGACCAGGTGATTGAGCTGGGTGGTGTGATTTAAAATGACAAGAGGTCCTAAAATAACATCATTTTTAAAGGACCTCCAAATAGGCAGAACTGCCCACACTGAAATCTCATTATGTTACAATAATTGTTTCGCAAAAAATGTGTTGAACATGTTTTGTGTTGCACATAATCCTATCCCAACCTGTTCAAGTAAGCAAAATAGGTCACCTTTAAAGTAGTTCAGTGACTAAACTTCTGACTGTCGATGAGACTGAAAGTAGCTCAACTAAAGGTTGAAGGATAAAAATAAGATCGGCAGTTGAAGGGCTTTGGACTTTTGACTGGGTGTTTTCCCAGGTCGCTTAATCCATTTTTAGTTGACTGAAAAGAACCAGAGAGCAGGACAATTAAGCAGCACTGGATTTTCTAACTGTAAAATGAAGTTACAGCTGAGGACACTAATTATGTTTGAGGCAGAGTCGGCTAAATTCATAAATTCAGCACTCAGGGGACGACTAATAAAGCTAAACTTCAGGCTTTTATAGCCCCTAATGGGAAAATTAGCTTGCTCCAAGACATGCAACCTAATGTATAATTACAGAACATGGGGAGATTAAACACAAAATAGTGGTAGTGAACAGGCATGTTATTGAAACTTATTGTGCTCCTGAAGCCGTTTCACTTTGTGCTTTTACTGTTTAAAGCTCAAAAGATAAAAATTCAATTCCTGGATGACAAAGTGAAAATGTACAAATATCCTGCTTTTCTGACTGTGAGATGCCATATCAAACCTTACTTAAGTTTTAGTGTGAAAGTAAATGCTTACGGCCAACATTTAAAACTAGAATTATCTGTAACAAATTAGCTTTATTTCCACAGAGATATACTTTTATTAACATATTTACATCTTATTTTAGCTGCTGAAAGTTTCTTGCATTCCAACTTTGTCTTTGTCCTTCATTCTGCGTCTTTGGTTCAACTCAGCATGAAGCAAAAAGTGACTCTAATGTACATTTATGTGCCCTTAACATGAATCAGATAACGTTAACAACATGAAGAGTCCTGAAAAGAAAAACTCAAAAAAAAAAAAACTTTTGGGGAAATTTTGCCCCAAAAGGAAACATAAAATTAAATTTTTTTAAAACTAAAATAGAAAAAAATATATAAAATTCTCAACTTGATGTTTTTGACCCACATAGTGAAAAGTTTGGCCGCAGCTAGTGTAGAGAGCACCACACAATACAAGTTCAGGGGCCTCAATCCAGGCAGATGAATCAGCCATGATGTTGGGTCCTGCGCTTTAAAACACAAATTGTGATGGGGATAAATTAGAGATAAAAGAATTAAGCATCAATGAACTAGGAATGCTTGGGATGCAATTTACCTGTCAGGAAGCAAAGAAAGCCCCATCAGTCTCTGATGTCCTCAGTTCTCCACCGAGTGATGAAGACCGAGACTATTTGCAAAACTCACACTTATGAAAACCACAAATCTTCTGCTAATGAGTCGTTAGTTGGCTGCTACTAAAGATCAAATGATGTGATGCTTATTAGTGTGAGCCCGACAGACTCAAACAGCAGCGCTCCGGCTCCGTAATTACTTCAGCTGATGTACCCTTCAGCAAGGTTCTGCACATCAGCGTTCTCAGTTAATTTCGACAAGAGGTCACCTGGCTCTTTTCTCTGTAAAGAAACTATTTGCTTCAGTGAACTTATTTCAGTCACAGGCAACCGAGGCAAGGCCTTTCTGGATTTAAAGAGCTTTTATTTTATGTCACAGTGATGCGACACTTTACTGATGTTTGCTAATGTTTGCTGAACCACCTCTTCAAAATAAAATAAAAAAAAACCCTACAAAGCGAGACACCAAATTACTTGCTTGAGAATATAGTTGACAGTATGTCACAATAAATGGTAACACTTTATTTGAAGGGGGTGAATAAGACTGTCATGACACTTTCATAAACATGACATAACACCTGTTATGAACATGAATAAGCCTTCATGAATATTTATGACTGTTGTCATAAAGCATCTTTCGGTAAATTATGACACTTTTAATACAAAGTTGACATTATTCAAAATGTCTTTGTTATGACAACTCGACATTAACCAAGAAATCATTACTGTTTAAACTTTACCTTTAATAACATAAAGTTACCTAATTTTTAAAGTGCAATCAGTAATACTTTTATCACAAATTTATAACAGTAATGATTTCTTGGTTAATGTCAAGTTGTCATAACAAAGACATTTTGAATAATGTCAACTTTGTATTAAAAGTGTCATAATTTACCGAATGACGCTTTATGACAACAGTCATAAATATTCATGAAGGCTTATTCATGTTCATGACATGTGTTGTCATGTTTATGACAGTGTCATGACAGTCTTATTCACCCCCCTTCAAATAAAGTGTTACCCAATAAATTAATCCCAGGATAAATCATTTATTTATGCGTGATTGTTTTTCTCGTGTTTCTTTCTACCAAAAACTAGATGACAAAAGTCTTCAGTCTGGTGATTTGGTCTCAATTTGCCAACTTTTGAAGGACAGTGGAACATAATTCCATGTTTTTCATGGAAAAGTCACCAATTTATGGATTTTTTTTTCTTCACCATATCTAAAATATTCAAAAGAAAATGCAGCAGAGGAAGCTGCATACCAAGATGCAATGCTACTTGACCTGCTATTGGTTGGAGCTTGCAAAGCAGCCAATCCTGGACCACACTTTATTCTCCATGGCACTTACTGACTGTAACCACAAAAGCGGAAATAAGGGAGAGAGTAGATGTTAGCTTCCATTATATTGCTAAGACAGTTTCCACTGTGTATTAATGTGCATAAATGTATGTTTGGCATTTTTAACTATTAAAATAGGCAGTTATGAGTGTTTTTAGAGGAGGTCTCAAGCATTTGTGAATTTTAGCTACTCATTGGTGGTTTTGGTCCCTAAATGAATAACGGGGTCCAGTGTAATATGTTTTTTTGTGCTATCTCATAATTGTCAATTGGAAAATGGTTTTCAATCTATTAAAAAAATCCCACTAAAATACATAAAGGTTTACTACTAGCTAATATATTGTAAGACTGTATTTTCAACTGTAAGATTGTTTCACTGCTGTCCACACGAGGTGAGACCAAAAATAAAGCTCTCCAGCTGGATTATTCAGTATTTCCATGGATTTAATTTAAAGTTTCTGGAATAAAAAGGTTTTCTCAGGACATCCGTCTGCGTGGAAGCACCACAAATGCTGCATCTGTGCGCAGCCTCTTCCAGTTCTGAGCTTTTGATGTGGGGCATATTAGATCTGTTCAGTCTCAGAGCTCCCACCAGGCTTGTTTCCTGCAGCGTCTTCCTCAAAACAAGAGCTAATTCCCCCTTCTTCATGTTTGGCATGCTTTAAAAGCTGCAGTGACGCTGACATGAACACAGTGAGAATGACAGAGTCTAAATGGAGAACTCACATCTGCATCTGATGGGTTCCTGTCAGGGTCGTGATCTTGCTTGATGTAGATAAACGCCGACTGTCTTCTAACCGGCGGTAAGGATCAATATTAACATCGACTAGTTAGGCTGCTGTTATGTCCTGCCGAGCGACACCAGGGGTTGGTTTTTGTGCTTGAATCTGAACGGGGAGGGTGGGTACTGTCAGAACCAATTCAGCCGTCTTAATCAATGACAAAACACTGATGTGTCCAGGCTCTGGGAAACAGATATTCTAGATAAAGTTTTTATCTACTCCCAAAGCCCACCATGCTGTGCCAGTGTCTCTTTCTCACTTCATCTTTGCTGTGCCTATTATTTAAAGAGTTTCATGTGGAGCTGTCTGAATGATTTCAGCCTTCCACATGTTTTCTTTTCCCATCCAGCTCTATTTAAGGTGCATATGTCTCCCGTTTGGGGCTTTTCAGGACTGAAAGAAATGCATGAATTAGTTTTTGTTCCATTTTGACAAGAAACTCTTTATGTAAGATGACAATAGGATGATTTGGTAATTGTAAAGATGGGTAAAAAGCACTTAAACCCCTAAAAAAATCACATGAAATCTATGTAACTCAAGTATTGTAGTGATTCATCCTTTGTTTTAAGTTGACTGGATTTCATACACTCTAAACTCTTAAGATCTTACAATGTATTTGGTAGCTGTGATCTACTGTGTATGATCTATTTGTCACTACCAAAGAAAGCAGGTAGACAGTAGCAAAGAATCTTTGAATCTTCCTGTTGGAGATCTGAAACAAATGCTGGCATCTTGGGGTCACCTAGTTTAACCAGAAGCCATGAGCTGCTATCTACATACCAACTAAATATTCTTGCTTTGCTTCTTCAGGGTTTGGATAATCTTCTACAATGGTGAGCAACAGTAACTACAGGATTTAGCTAAAAATAATACACTAATCATAAACATTATTACTGTAAACTAAGCTAGCTAAGCGCTATAGCAACATTTTTTTGGTAGTAGCTAGTGCTAAATCACTAATTTCAGTTCAAATTATATTTACCTTTGAAAGACTACAACCAACTGTTCTCTGCTGTCCATGTTTTAGTAAATTAGTGCTTTCAAATGTATCTGGAAGAGTTAACTTACGAGAAGTTAAGTGCACTAGGTATTTCCAAAGTTAGCAAAAGCGCCAAATGAAAATTAGCTCTGCTATTAGCAGATTAGTGGAAGTGTATTCTATAATAAATGGGACCTTTGGGTTGGATAGCCTTTTCCTTTATGAAACCATCTCAACATTCAAAATTCCATTCTGTATTTAGTCAGGTTGTTTTTCCAACTAGAAATTGTTTGATATGAAACATTTAAGTAAAAATAAAAGACTGAAATACTTTCTCATGGCACTGAGTTTTATCAGTTAGTTTTTTTCTATTACTTCAAATGTGAAAACTTGGTGACTGGGGTTTCTTTATTCTGTCTTATCTTCATTTTGCCAGTTGTAATACAACTTCATTTCTTCAACATTTACCCAGAATTTCACCAAAATATTTACTTTAATTAAGCTGTTAAGAGCATAAAGATGGAAAAATGTTTTCCTTTTGTTCCTCCATGTTCTTCAAGAAACTGATTTAAATTGATAAATCTAAGCAGCTCCACATGCTACTACGAAAAAAGCAACAACAAAAAACAGGTACACCATGTTTTTCCAAAGAATGGACATGTCTGCTTGTAATGATTCGCGCTCTGCCCTCTTTGCCGTATCATTTTTTTTTTCCTTAGAAAAACAGCGATAGCATCTTTATTTGTCCCAGAGTGAGTAATTATTTTAGCTGAAAAAGGGCAGGCAGTAAGTCATGAACGGGTCAAAACACGAATTGAAGGAATCATGTCGGGTCAGGCAAGACATCCAGTCCACTTAGAAAGAAGACATCATCTTAGGACCTCCGGAGTCAACAGCAAAAAAATAAAGAAGGGGGCAACTTGAAAGGATGGACTAGAGAGATTTAGGGGATTCAGTTTTAAGGTGATGACTTTTTTTTCTGTTAAAAAAAAAACAGGAGTGTAGAGATCTACATTTTTATGCAACCTTTGTCTTAAAGGCTTTTGAAACTTCTTCAGATCAGATCATTTTTATTTTTATTCCAGTGGCAACCCATATTTGTGAAACTGTAGAAGGAGCCCTTAACTAAGGTCTGCTGCTGCTAAAATCTGAGCCTCACCATTTTCATTTGCATTTCATGAAGAAGAAAGGTTTGCTCAGTGTCTTCTTCAGAAGTTTTTGTCTTATTTTTATTCAGCAGATCTTGGTGCAGCGCCACCACAGGCGAGAGGGTTGAACAGGTTTTTCAAAGAGTTTGATTCGTTTGACAGTGCAGTGTTGAAGGTAACCACACCAGCTAGAAAATGTAACTAATATTGCTATTTTTGTCCCCAATCGAACCGAGTCTTTCAGACTGCCATGTGTAAAAATACCACCAAACTTCTCCAGAACTTTGTCCCTGACCTATCTGCTGTCTACTTGGTCTTCATGATGCTGTCTGTTCATTGATGGTCTGTGGTCATTGGGAACTGCACACAAGGAATTAGTTTCAATGAGGTTTTTTGGGGGTATCACAATAAATCAGAGTAAAACATTTTTCAAAGTACGCATCGTTGTACTTACATGAATTGCTTAGTGTTGTTACAATTCCTAAAATCTCAGTTCTCAAGGTTTGTTGAAATACTGGATAGCTGGTCTGGGTTGCTATATGGAGAAAAATCCTGGTGCAAGAGGAAGTAGAGCTGAGGGCTTTAATCTTCTTTCTGAAAAAGCGGAAAGCTAAAATACTTGGAGACGTGTGAATGAAGGCTGAAGTCAGAGAGCTTTGACACGGAGGAGGAGATTTTTAAAGGAAATCAAATATTAATCAGGAAGCTCGTGGAGTTGTCCAAGGATGGGAGTGATGGGCTTTTGGGATCAAGTTCTGATATTGTGCTTTGCTTTAAGGAGTACACATTTTACTCCTCGCTCTTTATGTAGACTTGCACAGTGGTTTTAGGTTTCGAGTAAGTAAGAAATGTATTTTGAAAAAGTTTAACCAGGCTCTGAGACATGGTCTTCATGGTGACCGGACTTTGCTTCTGTCTTTGATGAAACTTTGAAACAAAGTACCATTAAAACTGCCAATTAGCCAACTGTAATTACTTAATAATCAAGAGGTAATTACAGTAACTTACTGTCAAAGTTACTATCAGGATATCTAGAGTGTGTGTTGGGAACTTTTATTCCTGTTAAGACTGGCTGTCTTGAATCGTCCTTGAAGTTAAGACATAAAAGGTTTCTCTTTTGTTCTGTTGAATTTATTTCTGTCATTTCCACAAGATCGGTTAAAAACTGTCATCTGAGTTCAAACATTCAGAATAAAAAAAGGGGGAAAACACATGTACCTGCCTTGTAGACAACCTCTCTAGTGAATATGTCAACCATTTGGGGTTTTTTAGGACCGAAAGAAGAGCAGGAACTAGTTTTTGTTTTGTAGACTGCATATAAACCCAGCCAAGCTCATCCCGTCACTTAGCAATCCAAGAGGAACTCCAGCAAGTTTGGTCAGCTGGCGTAGCCACTGTATAATGGCTGCTGGAAAAGTCAAGTATTATGTTGTTGTGTTGACTTACCATCCATAAACCACTTCCTGCATTCTTAATGGTTGTGCAGGAGGTTCTACAAATGCTTTTCAGAGATGTAAAGTTGTATAGATGCACATCTGTTTGAAGCCATTTCCACGTACTAGTTGGGGGCGTGGCCAACAGCTATTTATTTGGATTTAAAGTGACAAGAGACCCTAAAACAGATCATTCTGAAAGAAGCTCAAAACAGGCAGAACTGAAATCTTATCATGTAAGAAAGATTTTATGCAAAAAATCTCATGGACATGTTTTCTTTAAACAATAGCCCTACCCTAACATGTCCAAGGAAGGTCATCTTTGCAGTTACATTTGTCTTATGTTCATAGTGATGAGGTCCTCCTGCCTGTGACTAATCAGTGTTTCTCTGAGTTTAGTGTCACTTTGGAGCAAATTCTGCCTAAATATTAAGACAAAATGAAGAGAAACCTAAATGAACATTTTTCTAAGGTCTGAAGGAAGTTTACCGTCTCATCTTTCAGATGTTTTTCAGTCCTTAAATGTAAACAAAATCAACTTTCACGTCTGCGTGTTTGTTATTCCATCAAGTGAGTGGCAGCTTATGTTTGGTCTCTTTGCTGCTCTCTCATCCACCACCCCGAGCCTGCAGGCTTTTACTTTCACCCTTCAATCACCGTCGGTGTGAAGTCCTTGATGGTACACTGGTGTTGGCCTCCGAGGGCCGTGGCATCCATCCCAGATGAAGACGGAGTTAATAGGAAATCTATCAGCCTCTGTGACACTGACAACTGGCGGCTGCAGGTGCAGGCAGCAGAGGTGGCGCCTCTGAGAAGCCCCGCTGCTGTTCTCTATCTTTTCATGAAAGCAAACATGCTGCTCTGTCATCTAACCTGGAACCACACCATGTTTTTCTGTTTGAATTTCTTGTATGGAAATCATCAGTTGGAAGATGTGGGATAAATATGGATTGCTACTATTCTAAGCTGCTCTGTGTCTGAAATTTATTTATTTATTTTTTATTAAATAAAGTTTCAAGCAGTTTCAAGGAGTTTGATGGCTGAAATCTTTGATTCCCATTCTGTAGAGGAAAAGTCTAATAAACCATCAGATCAACATTTGACCCTATGGGGTTGTTGATATGTGATTGACTTGACCAGAAATGTTTATAGAGTTTGAAGAGTTAGAGGGTTAGGCTAACCCTAACCCTATTGGTGTTAATGTATGAGACTGTACCTTTCAGATGTGGTGGAACCTGAGAATTACAACATGGATGTGGAGGCAGTAAATCAGCAGCAACCGTCTGCTAACCTTGTGTTGATATTGACCAAAGTTGGAGAAAAATGATTCACACTGGAACTGGGTGACACAACTTAAAAATAAAATGTCAGATGTTTTCATACCAGGTCTGATGTTTGATTTTAATCCATTTTTATTCTCACTTTCTTTCCTTCTAAAAGTGAGAAAAGAACGATTCAAAAAGTTGATGTTTCTTTACATATTTTGTAGCATTGCCTGTGGGATAGCAAAGGGGTTTCCATCCAGAAGCTAATACTGTTTGTGGATGATAAAAAACTGCACACATATATACTTAGACATTTTGAATGGTTTATGAATGGCAAAATTGTTTTCATGCAGTCTGACTTTTCAAAATGCCACCAGGAAGAATAGCAGATGCGTAAAGGTCCACAACAATTTGACTTCCCAGCTTTGCCCACTCATGAACATATGCAGTCATTACTCTCTCTACTCTTTACTCCTATTTCTCTGTGTGTTTATCTGTTTTACTCAGTCTTATCTCATCCTGACTCCATCAGGACCACCTTCCCCCCCGGCCGGCTCTCCTCCCTTTCATCTTTCATTCTTTGGTTCTTTCTCTGCCAAACTCCCACCTCCGTCGGCTTTCTCATCCCGTTGATGGATGATGCGGCGCCACATTGAGGGCCTCAATCAGAGCAGGGAGGAGGAGGAGGGTGAAGAGCAATCTCAAAGCCAATTCGGCTGATAGCCATCGCAGGGTGTTGCTACATGACGCTGCAGCTATCAGCCACGTAGCGACAGAAAGAGAGCAAACCTCTGCAAGTTGCTGCTCCAGGTGGTTCATTGCTCCAACAGTACAGAAACTTTGTTGGTATCAAAAAGACAGGATGTAAAATGTATTAGTTTGGAGCAGAGCCATGTTGGTCCCAACTGGCTGATTGAAAGAGCGTTCAATGAGATCCATTGTTGCTCGCTGAACGCAGCGTCTTTTTACCATCTGAGTGCTTCTTGGCAAATGGTGCACAGGTGGCCAGAGCCTTTGTTTATTTGCATCTGAAACACAAAAGCTGAGTATGCTGGTATATGAGGGAATACAGAAGAATCGGTAGTCCTACAGTATTCACAATTCATTTGCTTTGTTATTGGGAGATTTTCATAAATTCGAGCTTAAAGATGGCAGGCGAGGGGTGTCCAAAGTGCGGCCCGGGGACCATTTGTGGTCCTTGGACACATTTTTTCTGGCTCCCAACTGCAGTTCGAAATGACACAAATTAATTAATGGATTTTTCTCTTGATTATTCTGACAGTCGATTAATTGGAACTTATTCACAGCGTACAATATTAGAAAAATGTTTCAAATGCAAATAAACAAATCGCTCAATTCCTTTGTTAATAAGAAAAAAAATAAATTTCTTATTGCCAAGAAGGCAATAACGTAGCTTTTTTTTTTTTTTAGTAAGCACTTGAACATTTGCAGTAATTTGCAAAGGATGCATTTGCAGCTAAAAAATACTTCTAACATCAACATGTGAAAAACTCAGCCATTTTCGGCTTGTCTTATCAATAGTTTTTTGGATTAACCAACTAATAACTTGATAGCAAAAGTTGCTTAACAGGAGATTTTAGAGAATTTAAACCAGATAAAGCGACAACTGTATGACTTGAGGAGTTCAGGGTGGAACGTATTTATAGACAAAAACTTTTTGTCATCTTAAATGCAAAATGTAGAAATTTTTGTGCAGTTTTTGCTTACCTACTGTTGTGGATATGTTGTTTCAAAAAAGTCCTTTCTTAGAGTTCTTATACTAAAAGTTAACAATTAATCAATTCCTTTTAGTTGATGATTATTTAAATCATCAATACATGTGATTAATTGTGATGCTCCACACTGGTTCAGATAACAACTCCTGGATCCAGAGTTAATCTTTGAGTTACTAAAACACTGTTTATCTGAGTTGTTTGTCTCCAGGAGCTTTCTGTGAGTTATTTTAAGCAGCAGCAGTTTCATCGTATCATTAAAGCTATAATAACGGCCTTCAGCAGCAGAGTGTGAGAACATTCAGGAGTTTCTTTTCTCACTCCTGGGTGTAACAGTTCAAACACTTGATCCCAGAAGACCTTGTCTTGCGTAGGAGTATTCAAACACAGCTTTCACCTGTTAAACATGCAGAGCAGTGATTAGTGTGCGATGTGCAAAAAGTCCGACTCTTTGTAATATTTTCCTAAGAGACGTCTATATTTGCTTTAGCCTCGGGTGGCGGATTGATGCGTATCGAGCAGACACTCGATAAGAGGCCAGCAGCTCAGTGTTATTGACAGCAGCGCGTCCTGGCCCTCTGAAGGTGTCAGCTTTACAGAGTGGGGGAGAGAGAGGTTGAATGGATACCGATAAGAGGACAGATATGAGCGAAGACACAGGGTTAGCATCAGTCTTTGTATTTCTGCTCGTGGTTTTTCCTTCTGTTTGTGGTGCAGCACACCACAAATAAATCTGCAGAACGACAGAAGGAACCAGAGGCCCAGATGGTATTTTACAAGACGTTTTTCACTTGCTCCAAACAGAAACTGAGTTCAAACAAAGACCACACAGAAAAATACTGTAACTTTACTTTGGCTGTGAACGCACATCAGATGTTTATGCTCAATTATGATTTTGTGGTGAAATTCTTGGAGATGTTCATACTACTAATTAAATGTGACTGAAATCAAACGTCTGTTAATTTACAAAACCAAAATGACCGCCATGCACAGAAAAAGAACACAGACATCACACAGCAGCACATTGTTTACGGAAGCAATAATAGATGGAAATGCTTCTGGATAGATTTTAGGTTTTATTCAGCAAGATACTTGAGATCTTGTGTTTTTACTGTGTTCCTATGTAAACACAACAAAATCACAAAATCCTACCAAATATTTTTGGTCTGGTTTCCAGTGTAAATGTCTTTGTACACTTTGAAATAATCTGCCAGTGGAATTAATACATCCATCCATTTTCTTACACCCTTGTCCCTAGTGGGTTCAGAGGGGTGCTGGTGCCTCTCCAGCTAACGTACGTTCTGGGCGAGAGGCAGGGTACACCTTGGACAGGTCACTAGTCTATCGCAGGGCAACACAGAGACAGACAGGACAAACAACCATGCACACACACCTAAGGAGAATTTAGAGAGACCAGTCATGTTTTTCTACTGTGGGAGGAAGCCGGAGTATCTGGAGAGAACCTGCACATCCAGAGGGAGAACCTGCAAACTCCATGCAGAAAGACCCCAGGCCAGGAATCGAACTCAGAACCTTCTTGCTGCAAGGCAACCACTGTGCAGATCTGGAATTAGTACTTTTGCATGAATTTTAAGAAATTATTTATTAAAACAAGCTCCTGCATCTTTCCAAAAGGTTACTTGTTAGTTTTGCAACTACATTTATTTCAAATGTATGAAATAAACGTACACTTGTTTTTTGGTGTATTTTTGAATAGACCAAAAATGCTTAGTGAGATTCGTGTTTTTGCAATGTAATAAAATATCAGCTTGGGGTTGAACATCACCACGATGTTTCTACATACAGTTCCATCGTTTTAATTTATCAAAACTTAAAAATTTTAAAATGAACCATCTTGGAGCTGAAATGCTGTTGACCTATGGCCACACACTTTGAAGCATGAGTAATGACGAACAGCAATCTGTCCACGTTGTAAAATCGTGACCGTATGGATGCGGCTGAGAAAGTCCCAGCATGGCCAGAGATGGAGGGGGGAACAGATTCAGAGCTGCAGAAACAGATGGATGGTCTTTATTGTCCCAGCATGGGAAATATGTAGAACCTATTCATGGCCTGCACATGTTCATGCTTCAAAGAGGGAAAAAAGCCCAAAGCAGACTCAGAAATGTTCATTTATGAAGGGGAAGAACACATGTGAGTTTCATTTAGGTCATGAAGATACGAGGGTTTTCTTAGGAACTAATGGTATGTGGTAGGAGCTGGAGAGCAGCGAGTTAAAGGAACACCTCAGAGTATCTTTGCTGGTCACAGTTACCTTCAATTATTCATGGCTGCTCAGCTCAATGGGCCGCCTGCAGTGATCAAAATAAAAAAGGTGCAAGATCAGGAGGGAAGCAGGAATACAGCGAGTTCAGCATCTGAGCAGATCTTTGAGCTCTTCTTGTCTGTCCTGACCAACACCGCTTTTTTTTTTTTTTTTTTTTTTAATTAAATAATTTTTTTTGTGAAATCTACAGTGAACAATCCGCAGCTTGCATCAGTAGTGGGTCAGTAGAAGTGTAATAATACAAAAATATACATATATTTCAAAGTCCTTAAATAATGTACTGACTTTGCCAAAAGTTCAGTACAAATGTTCGCCATATTTGCACATGGCTCTTAAATACGCAGATTTCCACTCATTATTGATGAAGGTAGAGAAATTGAATTATTGAACATGTACATAATTAATTATTCTGCTGGGTTAATAATTAACAAAACTGTGAAATCATACTTTGTCACATCAACCTGACCATCTCTATTTATTTGAGAGTGGTTAGACAGGAAAGTAATGAGAGAAGGGGAAGACATTTGGTGACGGTCATCAGGCCTGGACTCGAACTGTGACTGCTGCATCGAGGACTAAGCAGGGCAACACATAGACACACAGGACAAATAACCATGCACACACACTCACACCTAAGAAGAATTTAGAGAGACCAGTCATGTTTTTTCTACTGTGGCTTGTGTGTTACCCCTGCACCACCACAGCACCCCTGTATGATGTAGTTAGCTAAATTATTTACCAGTTGTGCTTATCCTGGTTTTATGAGAAACCCTGTATTATTGTAATGCTTTTGAGATGCTAGTCGGCTGATTCCAAGTTCAAGCTTATAACTTTAGCTGGATGACCTCAATTTTTTTTCCCCTCACTGAGTCTATGTTGGAAGCTGGCAGTGGTGGTCACCTCCAACTGAAAAGTTAGTTGTGCTAACCCTAAAGCGCTGATCATAAACACTAGTTCTGGCTATGCTAAAGAGCTACACCAAAGTGGTGCTTAGAGTAAGCTAATGCTAAAGCGCTAATCATAAGATATTAGTTCCACCAACATTAAGGTGCTATTCCGACATGATATTTTGCAGGAGCTAATGCTAAAGCGTTAGATTCAGTCTTGTAGATACCCACCATCTGCAAAAGGCATAAAATGTATTATAAGATAGAGTATCACCCTCTACTGGGTCAAATGTGTTATTGCACACCTACCTGTACTGTTGAGCTTCAGGATGTAAAGGAAAAAATTATGAACGACTGCTTATAGCAGTGGATGAACACTTCTTTGGCTCTGACTTCTCCCTTCCCAAGCTACATCCACTCACCTGCAATTAGCTCTTCTGGTTTTGTCATTTCTGTGTTTTTCTCAGTAACTAAGCTTGTCTTTCTCTTTCACTCACTGCTGGATTCTCTGTTATTCCTCCTTATTTTTTCCATTACTTCATTTGCTTTTTCTGTTTCCCAAGCTCTATACAAGTTTCTTTTATTTTTTATTTTTTTAGTAAAGAATGGAAAGTGTTTCTTGCCTACACTTGGGTCCTTCCACCACCACCCACTTAAACATGGCAAAATGTGATTTTTGTTGTTGTTGTTGTTTGTTTTGGTTCCATACTATCACCAACAACCTGAACATCTGTTGTGATTTGTTATGACACCTCTCCCAAAAATAGCTGCACCATCTCTTATTCAGGTCTCCTGAAATCCTGAAAATGAGCAGATTCTTTATTTCCTATTTAAGCAGGAAGATAAGCTTCAGCCTCTCTCCTGCCAGAAGTGCTGCTCCAGCTCATCTTAGTGCGGGTGACAGAGCTGATCTGTATGTGCTTCTCATTGGGTTTCATCATCAAACTTTGGGGAAATTAAGTAGCAGCAAGAGCAATGAGACGTCTCATGATTCCCAACTGGGAATAATTCAGTATTTCACTTGTTCTGCTGCGACCAAAGCCCATGAATTTTAATATATTTTACGCAGTGTGTGTGGGGAGGATTATGTTTTTGGATTATCCGCAGTAAGTTTGGGATCTCATTCTGCTGGTCAGAACGTGACGAGTCAAAGGACTGAATGAAATCAGGAAGATGGATCCTTTTTATTACACATTTTGATATTTTTGTAACAATACAGTGGATCATAATATATCAATAACTAAAAGGGTGCTCTTTGTGTATTCGATCATCATTTCTGCTGGGTCAGTAGTGTTTACCTTGAACTTGAACTTCCTGCAGATAACGCTGAAATGTTCAGTGCTCTAATTCAGTGGATAAACTCCCTGTCTTCTTTCCCCTCCTCTGGTGTTTATGCAGATGTATGAAATTATTTCAGCACCTGCTGAGGGCTTGAAAAATGTAATTTTCCAAAAGCAGCATGCAGAAGCTTTTGGTGTTTTTTCCGTTCAGCTACACTAAAATTGTCCTTTAAAGGCTTCTGTTTGGAGATGTGAACATAATCAAAAACACAAAGTTTGAAGGAATTCAAGCTGCTATTTTTTGTTGTGGAGCTCAGTGAGCGTTTGAAAACAATTCCACATCCTTTGGTTATTTTTGGAATCATAAGTTTACCACCCAGGATCAACTGTGACAGAATGAGATGTAATGTGGTTGGAATGCGGATGAGATGGGTCTGAAGCCACCTGACGTCTGACAGTTAGATACGGAGGGGGCATGATGTCGTCATGCTGCATGAGGCAGAGACTCATTAACGGCCAAAATCTGACTGTCAACAATCTAGTGCAAAAAGTCCCACACATTCCTGTTTGCATGGCAGTAATAAAAAAGTATGAGAGGCATTATTATTATTATCATTATTATTATTATTACTATTATTATTATTACTATTATTATTAGGGTTTTTTTTACATCATTATTATTATTTAATTTTTAATTATATTATTATTAATAGTAGAATTAGAATGGTATGGTTTTTCTAATTGGTAATAAAAATATGAAGATCATTATTGTAAAATATTATTTTTTTAAATAAAATTATTAGTAGTACTAGAATTAATAATAATTTTATTAAGGTTATTATTATAATACAACTATAATTATCATTCTTGTTTTTTAATGAAGGAATTATTATTATATTTAGTGTCGTGTACAACATGAATGAATATCAAGTAAAAAATGTTAAATGCTCAAATCCAGAGATCACATCAATCAAGTAACAAAAAAGTACAACAAAAATTTAAATTAAATTATGAATCATGATCTTTGTATTTGCCTTGTAGTGACCCTGCCCCCACAAATGTGTTGTAAATAAAATATTTAAAAAACAGCCAAAAACAGTTTATGTTTATATAAAGTTTTTTGTCAAAGTTTCACCTGCCTGTATGGGTAAGAATTAGAGAATCACGTTGTTATTTTTACCATGGACTTTGGATCATTCTGGTTTTCCACTTGATTGTGTGAAACACATAATTGGAGGAAAATTGTTTCATCCATGCGTCTGTTTTCAAAATTAAAACATTAAAGATTATTGACATAAATTTATCTTTAAAAAAAAAGAAAAGGAATAACAGAAGTTTCTGCAGATGGACTGCTGGGTTCGTCCACAACAAGTTTTGTGTTCGACTGCTGTAGAATTTGTTTGTTTATGTTAAATATAAAATGCTATTTGGAAAGAGATGTTTTCTAAATTGAACTAAACATGGCTGCTTCTTGTTCCCGACAGGACGGCATGGGCAACCTGAGAATAACAGAAAAAGGCCTGAAACTGGAAGGAGACTCTGAGTTCCTCCAACCTCTCTATGCCAAAGAAATCCGGTCCAGTCCAGTAAGTAACCTCCATGTTTTTAAGACATGAATGCCAGACAGAGCTTACACTGTCTACTGTTACACTGACTTTTTTAAGAGGTCCACATTAATTCATGGTAACCTATAAAAAAGGTTACCATGAAGTTCCTATTTGTTTTAATCTGAACTTTCAAGGTTTCCCCCTAAAGGTTTGAGTTTCTCTGTTGGGTTTGACATATATATATATATATATATATATATATATATATATATATATATATATATATATATATATATATATATATATATATATATATATATTATATTCTTATTGAATACTTTGTTCTGTACAAAGTTGAATGTGTTGACAACAAAATCACACAAAAATCATCTGCTTTTGAACCAGAGGAATGTCTGATATACTTACATTATTTCTAGCAATACGAAATATGCCCTTTAATGATTTTAACATTAAAAGTGTGATCAAGACATTGAATTCTTTTTTAATGAAAGGAAAGAAAAAACAGAAACTAGGAGGAAAAAGAAAATTTGGGGAAAGAAAAATAAAGAACAGATTAAAATTGTGAAAAAAGAATAAATACAATGGAGGGAAAAGGAAAAAAAGGAAAAGCAATAAAGGAAGTAAAATGTGAAAAAGGGAAAAAAATAAAATAAAAAAGCAGAAGTGATAAAAGAAAAAAGAAAGATAAAATAGAGAGAAAAAATAAATGGGAATAAAAGTTACAAAAAATAGAGAAAACAGAAAAAAACAGTGGGATCAAGGTGCGGTCATGTCTGTAAAATAGCTGGATTTGTTCTTAATAACTACTGTAAAATGCATCTTTCCCTCCATAAGAAGAAAAGACTGGGCATGTTGTACAGTCAGGCCAGCCGTGTCGCAGTCCAACCACGTTTCATCAGAGGTCATGACACGACATTTCCTGTTGAATATCACATCATAGGAATCTCTGATCAATATGGCTCCGTCCTCAGGTACTCTACAGCCTCTATACAGGTGCGCACATAAAATGTTTGGCTTGTGGTTTTAGGGCCTTTGTTTTGTTTTCGGTTTTCCTTCCTGTTGCTCCTACAGCAGCTACAGGAAGATGCCAGGGAATTGGAAGAGATGGGGGCCAGATAAAGAGAGAGGCACAACCTCCCTCCGTCTCTTCTGTAATAATCTCTGTGTGCAGGTAGAGGAGGGAGGGCTTGATAATGCAGGAGAGGCGCGCTTTATCTCTGTTGTCTGGGACCTAACGTGAGCTGAGGGAGAGAATGACTGATGGAGGCGGGAGAGCAGAGGGGAGTAAAGAAACAATGGAGAAAAAGAAGAGATGGTGATAGAGACAGAAGCAGGGAGACAGATGGTGGAGGACTGAATTAGAACCAGAGAGACAGGAAGCAGGCGACTCTGGTTTGACAGAGCAACTAAATCATGCACAACATCTTCGCAGCAAAATTGAAATTAAGTCCGGAGTTCTCCAGGAAGCAGATCCAGATAACATGGATAATCTCCCCTGTGCACAATTTGGCACCCTGTTGAAGCGGCTTCATTTGGCTCACGCCAACATGTGAGCATATCTATCAACATGTGATAAATACAGAACATTAGCTGGCAGGTACATTAAAGATGGCTGCAGACTGTTTTAGTCCCCCTCATAAAATATACATATTTATTGCTGCCAGAAGAGTATTGGAAGTGGAGATGATGTCTGCTCCGATTAAACTGAGAGGGGAGATGAATATAAAATCAGGACTAAGAATAGGAAAATGAAGAAGGATGAAGAGAATCACAACAGCCGAGGTGAGAGGAGCTGTATGGCCACATCCAACATGTTGAGTAAGGTAAAAATCGTTAATTCAACATTAAATCAAGTTGGAAACGAATCAATAAGAGAAATTTCTGCAAAACCTCCTGGTCTCTAGAGGTGTGCAACATTGCATCTTTTGGTATCAATTCCAAACCAAATAAATACAGGATATTGCTGATTCCGATACTTATTTAAGTTTGCTATATCATCAAACCTTTTAGGTGTTTTTGTGCGTTTTCCTTTAAATATTTTTTTCAAACCTAGGACAGAATTTGGACAAAGTTTACACAACTTCTAAACCAATAACCAATACGTTTTTCACTCCAAAGGCCAATCACTGATAACCGACTACATACATACAAACAAGAAAGGCTAGTGAGCAAAAATGTAAAACCATGACATAAACAATACCAAATACTGTTGACTTTTTAATTTTGAAATGAAAAACTATTACGCCAACATTTGCCAAAATATATCAACAGAAGGACTGTTATCTATTATCTGAATTTACATAAATTTACATAAAGTTCATAACTTGTGAAATGTGAAAGCAAACGGACATAAAAAACCAGGTCTCCAGAATTAATCAGAGATTTAACATAACATAACATAAAGTGAAAAAAGACGTATTTCACAAGATTAAAATAGAAACTCCTGACTCGCATCAGAAAAGTTGCGGCAGCTCAGCATGATAAAATACAGAGTGGCTAATCAAGACAAAATATTTTAGATTTTCAGAGTTGAGAAACTAGAATACAGAAATAAAACAACATTTCAAAAGGGTTATTTGAAACTAAAGTATCACACTGTCCTCAATCCGATACTGATACAGACTGATGTTACTGACTGATACAGACTGATGACTGATACTGATGTTATCAATATTTTGGATCAATCCCACCTCTACTCTTACAAGCTTTTTCATAATTTTAGTGTCTACTTGTAGTCTTGGAGTCTGTTTTGGAGTATTATCTTTAAACTTCATGACTAGATCTGGTGCACAAGGGTGAAATTGAAGACAGATTGTATTTTACATCCCTCTTTGCAACATTGCTCAAACTCAGTTCAGACTGGATGTATATTGATCAAAATTCAAGTCTTTCCACAAGTTTTCAGTTAGATTTGTGTCCTGGACTTCTGGACAGGCGACCATGCTAAATTTAAATGCTAAAGTTGTCCTTAGAAATTTTGTGGCTTTTTAAAACATTGAATTGTGTCACTTGTGGCTTTCCCTACATACTGCAGTACAAATTGCTTGTATTTTAGGCTTCTGCTTGTGTGACATGTTTAGATTTCAGCTCTAAGTGCAATGGGCCAAACCTTCCTTTAGCAGTATTTCCATTTACGGTGGATGACCTCCATTGTTCAGCATATTTACGGCTGGCGAGGAAACACCTGGTAGAAACATCAAACCGTCGCCCAACAAATAACATATAACAGCTGAAAGAAATTTATCCATAAGGTGAAATGATGCAGTATGATTTGAAACAAATAGATGTTTCCTGTGTCTGGAGTAGATTTACTTCCAGAGATTTTTTGTCAACTCTATTTGGTTATTTTAATTCAACTATCTTCTCTATTTACGTCCTTTCAGCATGGGAGCTGTCCTGCTGGGTGTAATAAGGTCCCATGTATTATCAGCAACATCCACAAACAAAAGTACTGCACACCGAGCCTAAATACAGATGATTGTTCCTATCCTAGAGTAGATATATTAGAAATATATTATATGCATACACTTAAGGATGCGATTTAGTACAAAATAATAGGGCAGAAATGTTCCCAGTGTGTATTCCTCTTTTAGAAATGGAAGATATTGAAACAAAAGTCCCAAATATAAAAAGGTTTTTGCTCTCTGCCTGAGCTGAGCAGAGCCGCGAGTAATGAGAGCTAACGAATGAGCAATGAGCTGTCAGCACATTGAGCTTCGCACTGTAAGATAGAGAACTGAGAGAAACTTTTTATTCAGGACCACGCAGCAAATATGGAGAAAGTTCAAATTTAAAGTTATTTCTCACAGTCTGCATGCTTCTACAAATCTTCCTACCTTGTTAGTTTTCAGCTAATTTTAAAAATAACTCATGAAGTTGAAGTTTACCTCCACCTATAATGGACATACAAATCTGACTATGTATTTTAAATGATTAATCTGAACTGTTATTTTTCTATAATTATGGATCATACAGTGGAAATAATTTCATAAAGAGGATCCTGGTGTAAAAATGTCAGTTTATTGTGGATTTTCTGTTGATCAAAATATTTGTTTGAAGTTTTATTTTGGTATAAATATTCCATCAAGCTTCTGGCATTATTCTGGATATTTGAATCACAAAAATGCACAATTTTTATTTTTTATTTTTTTTCTGAATGGGAGCTAAATTATTGTACTTATGGGCTTTGTTCTAATTAAGACAACAAAAATATAGACAAAAATATTTTCTGTTTTTGTAAAAAAAACAACAGACTTTTAGCTTTAAGAAAATATTGCTGCTGTATTGGAAATGTTACCAATGATTTTTCTTTTTCAAATATTAGCATTATGACAAACCTATAAGTTAAAATTTTCCATATCTGCACGATCAAAGTTTAATATGAAAACTCCTTAAATGACTCCAGCTCATCCGTTGCTTCTTGCTCTCCTTTCTGAGCTCCTCACATTGTTCCTGTTGTTACTTGTGTATCACACATTATATGTATTTACTGTTGAAACTTCTGTTGAAACTTCAATAAGTTTAATGTCATCACTAACACACACACACACACACACACACA
The DNA here is from genome assembly GCF_001443285.1 of Poecilia latipinna. NCBI lineage: Eukaryota > Metazoa > Chordata > Actinopteri > Cyprinodontiformes > Poeciliidae > Poecilia > Poecilia latipinna. The sequence goes on along the minus strand of NW_015113527.1, from coordinate 155,937 downwards.
CACACACACGCACATGCACACAAAGACAAACCCTTCCTGGGCTGGGAGCGGAGCACAGTGGTCCGGCCGTTATCTCTAATTAGGAAGTTGACTGAGGCATGAAGATTAACTGGAGAGAGTCCAACGTGGTCAGCATTCACAATCACTCAAAGTACCCTGGGAAAAAGAAAGTTATTAAAAGCAATGGGAGGATGAAGACAGGGCTGGTTTTGACTCTGAAGTTGCACTTTTGTAACTGTACTCGATACTTTCTGGAGAAACAGTTGTAGTTTAATGATCTGATGGCTCAAAGGCAAAAACTTCAGGCCTCATTTTAGAGTTAAGCTTAACTCCGAAATGCAATTAAAAGACCCAAGAGGACGTATCACACCAAGCCCACAGGGGGCAATAACTGCTGCTTCTCATCAGCTTGGAAAAAGTGCAAATAAGGGCCTGCCAAAAAAAGGGTTGAACATGTCTAATGTTCAGGCTTTCTAAAGATTTTTCTGAGTTTCTCTTTGGACTTTGACTGATTGTTTTGACTGGAGAACAGTACCAATTAAGTTCTGTTCCAAACCTTAATTGGTTCAAATCTTCCTTAAATAACAGGGACTTCTTTGAGTCAATTAGTAACTTGGAACAGGCAGAAATCACATGTGGGGTACCCCATAGTTCAATCCTGGGTCCCTTCTTGTTGTAGTTCTACTGCTGCAGCATGGCTGTGGATGGCAATTTTTTGGGGGGCGTGGCGGAGGGAGTTTGGCAAGTAAAGGAATCGTCTTTTTGTCATCAAAATTTACGTATGTAAACAACATGAAACGTATGCCGCAAATAAAGGAGCTTCACGTCTAATGCTGGGTTTGTTGGCAGCTCTGTGCTGTTTGATCCAGGCTGAGTGTTTAAATGAATAACGCGGTGGATCTCTCCGCAGGGCCGCCCACTGTTCCTGCAGTCATCCAGAAACATCTCGGTCAACATCGTGAACAGCAACAACCAGCTGCTCACGCAGCTCGTCACAGGTAGGACTCAGCAGGAGCCACACCCACTGCTGTCATGGAGCGCATTGATGATTCTTTCATGTGTTGTTTCAGAGGTCAGATAACATCTAGATCAGCAACACATACACCAAACCCAATCTGTCCATCTCACCTCTCTTCACAGTAATAACTGTAAATCATTTACTCCCATATTGCACACAGAAATTTTGATTTCTGCAAATGGAACATTTAATTGGATCCTCTGAAGAAAAACTTTATTCTTCAAAGATTTACTGGTAATTCAGTATTTTTTTTTTGTTTGTTTGTTTTTATCATGTTATTCCACCTACACAAGAGTTTTTTTAAATTCAGACATTGGATGGTACACATACATTTATTTACCACTTTTAAAACCTATTTTTAAATTACACAAGTATTTTGCTTATACAAGCAATATGCCATCCTTTCTTCTATCTATTGGACTGACAGTAATTTGTTGTTGTGGTATTTCTCAGTGACCAGGGGTGGTCAAAAATAATTTGTGGCCTTTGGGATTATTTTCTGTGGCCTCTGACTGCAATCCGTTGGGATTGTAACTGTGTAAATTTGCACGCCAACACGGTTGATTAATCCAGATGGACACAAAAGGTTTTATGGCAAGATTTTACTTTACTCTTCTTATAATACAAAATATTAGTCTAAGCACAAATTATTAACCATATTTTACACTCAAATCCCGATCTGGTTGATGATTGTAGATTTTGATACAAAGAAAATGGAAAATAAACCCCCCCAAAACTTTAGGTAACTGGTTGCTTGTCTAAACAATTGTGTTCTGGTCTGTCATGATTTTACAGATCCACTTACTTCAAAAGACGGACTACTGTATTTCATTAATGTACTGCATGCTTAGGTTGTTGTTGAGCAGGCAAAACAAAACCATTTTTGTAGTTTTAATGAAGAAAAATTATTTTGTTGCTGGAAAATGCCTTAAACAAAATTGAATGAGTTTAAAAAATATGGACCCTTTTTGGTATCTTAAGCTTTTAACATTCAAAGAGCAAAAAAAAATCCTTTGATTAACTTAATGTCATTCAGTAGTAGTAGTTTTTGGGGAGTTCATTTTTTCACTTGGTGTCTTTACTTTTATTGTCTTATAACTCTCATAAGACACAGTCCTTATTGATGCTACCTAAAGAGTTGATCCATCATTAAAAATAGCAAAATCAGACGAATAATAAACCAAGTAAATATAAATCACATTTTCAATTGATGATTTTATTTTCAAACCTGACTCTGTGTAGAAATAATCACCCCATTAAACATAATTAATTGTGCTACTCTTAGTGGCAACAACTCCTGTCAAGGATTTGCAATAAATGTCATTGAGTTTCTTCCATCACTTTGGAAGGAGTCTGGCCCACTTGACCTTCTCAAATTCAACCTCACTTGAGGATTTTCAACCTACTTGAGGTCACTTCTAAAATTGGTTGATTGCAAAATTGCCATTTTAAAGAGTTTCACATCTTCTAAGCCAATTCAAGCAGGAGTAAGAGCAGTTTTGTGTTGCAGATGTGTTATTCTGGGTAATATTAGCTCATCATTTCCAGTTCATTTAAATCCTGTTAATCCTCAGAAATATGCCCTTCATGAGCTTAGCCTCCGTTTCTTTTCTTGTACCATAATCACAGTCTCTCCTTTACTTTCTGCACCTGTCACAACCCAAAGGAGATGATGGCGTTGAATGAATGGTGCTCACTCTGTGTGAACAAGCCCAGGAAGTGTCTTTCACATTAGAAAAGCTGACATTTGGCTTCTGGCTCTGAGAGAGACTCACCGAGTTTGCCCTGGTGTTTTTCCCTTCAGATGACTAAGCTGTGTTCATGTTATGAGGAGGAACTTGGAATCATCCTGGAGAATGACACAATGAATTGCTCTTCTGTCAATCAGTCACACTGGAAGGCGAGTGTTTTCTGCCGCTAGGTTACACAAAGCAATTAAGGTCAGACACATTCGCCTGTGTTGTTCTGTTGGTCATGACACCATTCAGGTTTGTTTGTTTGCACCAGAAGTTTGTTTTTCTCAAATTTGCTGAAGCTTCTTCTTGACACGTCTTTAGGTATGTTATTATAAATTTTAGTGGAAAAGCGTTAAGTCAGTTATTACCATTTAAAGAGTAGGAGGACAGCGGGTAAGTCGACATTCAGATGGTAGCGGGCCTCATTGGATGTAACTTAGCTAATGTTTTTTTTTTTTTTTTCTTTACTCATCTGCCAGTGAAATTGAAAGCAGTCATTGCCATGGCTAATGGCCTATGAGAGCATCTCATTTGGGCTATGAGTTAATAAATAAATAATACACAATCTGATTTAAGATTGATAAAGGAGTTCAAGCCCAGCTCAGAGAAAGATTCTGACAGCAAATCAGAGCAGTGAGGAGAGATGAACGGTGAGGCCAAATGGGTTCTTGGGTCTTGATTGTTGAAACTTGTTTAGTTTGAGTTAAACTAAAATCATCTTTAAAATGGTTTAATGGTTATATTTTAAACATTTTTGAAACATAAAAATGGTTTTATGTGTTAGTATAAAACCATTTTTACATATGGTTTTATGTTAAAACACAAACCATATCATTGGCTCTATGAAGAAAGCTGTTGCTTTGTTAATTTTACAGTATCAACTGTCTTAAAAACTAGTAGTGCTGCTTAGCAAATCTTGTTGGGTTTGCAGCGTGGCACTGACTAGCACCAATTAGCTTAGCATTAGTAAACCTATCAGTGGTTTTCAACAACTGAGGGTTGGTATAATTTGTGCAGCAGTTAATTAGCTGGACAGTAATGTTCTTCAATCAAACTTTCAGATTAGAACCAGTTAGCCCCATCATACCAGTGACCAGCACAGTTAGCTTCAGTGATTGACAATAATTGTAAACTTAAACTTATGCTTCTTTATTGCCATTGCACAAAGACTCAACAGTAAATTGGCAACAAATTGTTGTTGCTTGGCAACAAGAGTAAACAGAAAAAAGTACTGAATGCCTATAAGTGTAATTATAAATACATATAGAAATATAACAAAGTTACTGGTGCAGGTGAGACAAAAAAATTACCCTATCAGTTATTAGCAGTGTTGTCAAGCCTCGGCAGTTTACTACAACAGACTTTTAAAGTATTTTTTTCCCAGTAAATTGATGAGAAACTATTTTTTTTAGTAAAGTCACAGTAAAAAAATTCCAGTTAAATAAACATAGAAAAATTACACTATTAGTCTGTATCCTATTTCTAAGCTTTAATTTTCTTCAGCTACACTTAAGAAGAAAAATATTTTCCAGGCATTAAGAGGGGCCTGATGAAGTACTTGATATAATGCTTAAGAATTTATGTTTCAAGGAGAACCAGCTCTTATGATACTGCCAGGATAATTAAACATACAAACATTTTTTTATTCTACAATGTAACCTTCTTGTGGCTCAATATTTGCAAACATTCCACTAACTGCACAAACGCTCAGCTGAATTTCATCCCGCCCATTTGAACAAACCAACAGCTTCTCTTGGACAATTTCCTCACATGAACGACTCGCTTCAGCTCCTTCCATGCCATTTCTCTTGTATTGAGGTCAAGACTTTGAATTGGCCATTGCTGAACATTAATGTAATTCTTATCAAGCCATTTTTTGGTTGAGCAACCTCAACATTTAGTGCCATTGTGTTGCTCTCTAACCCACTTTCTGCTCAATTCATAAACAAATTTACTGAGTCTTTTATTGATGGAGAAATACAAAAAGCATTACTCCATCAAGAATAGAAGGCTGTCTTGGCCTAAATGCATAAAGTAAAAAATGAAAATTTAACTGCTGAAGTCACCACAGTTGGACTAGTTTTCCAGCAGGACTGAAATACAGCAGCTGCAGGTTTTAGTAGCAGACTTGGATAATATGAGGTACTTGGATAATATGAGTTATCTCTTAGAATGAATATTATGCTTTAAAATTGTTTTGAATTGTCCGTCCATTTCTATCCATAATAGGTACATCGAAAAAACTTTTTTGAATATTGTGAAAAAGATTAGAAAGTAAAGTATTTTTTTTTTTTAAGTACTAGTTCCTTATATAACGTATTTTTGTAAGTGAACTAATATTTTTTAACTAATATTAAGGATTTGTTGACAAGCTCCTATGTCTTGTTGAAATGTTAGTTGAAAGTTAATTTTGTCTTGTTTCAAGTGTACCACCATATTTGGACTACAAACTAGACCAAAAACACTTGGTAAGATTTTGTGTTTTTCCATAGACTGAAATATTTCCAGCCTGTGTTTCGTCTAATTTTGATGATTGTGGCTTACAGGTAATAAAAACTCAGAGTGCCTCAGAAATTTTGAGATTACTCTCAAAAATTTGAGAAAAAATGTCAAAATTTCACAGCTCTAAAGAACTTTGTTAGTTTTAAAACAACACAGGTGAGTAAATACAGTAAGCCAGTAAGGCCTGTAGGACACTTCACCATTCCCTTTTTTTATTTCCAGAGGGAACTGATGAGGATTCCGTCCTCCTCTTTGATGTCTTCTCTCTGTTTGTGTTCGCTTTAGGATCCAGCGGATTTAAAGCGCGAGGGAAGATGTTTGAAGTCAAATCCACCTCCGGGAAGCTGCTGTTTTCCGCTGATGAGCAGGAGGTGGTGGTCGGCGCAGAGAGACTGCGGGTGATGGGTGAGTGGCCTTCCAAAGCGTCAGTCCAAAAAGATGCTGATTTTTGTCAGCTGGACGAAACATTTTCAAGATGTTGGTTTTAAGGGGCTTTTTGGAGGATGTATCAAGCCAGGGTGGATTAAATGCAAAGCGAAGCTCGCATTAGCATCATAAGGAGAACGAAGTAAAGACCTCAGATCTCATGTTCGAGTTGACAACCTGCAAAGTGCGGATAGAGGAGGATTTTTTTTTAAGCTTTTTCTCAGAGGGAGGAAATTTAAGCAGCGATAGCGAGGAGCTCATATTTCCAGCAGGACTCTGGGGGAGAGGAGGTGACATGTAGTCCTTTAGACAAACGAGTTTTGCGCTTATGACGGGAGATAAGAAGTGACAGAGCTATTTTAACTGGACAGCCTCCGAGCGACGGAGACGTGACAAGTGATTTCCTGTGTGAGCAGAGAGAGGTGCAGCGAGAACAGTGAGGAGGTGCAAACAAAGCATCTGCATACAATTAAAGCTGCAACAAAGACGGTCCCGCGGCGTGATGGGAAACATAATCTGCCTGCAGGAGTTGACAGATTTAATGTTGGCTTTCTCTGTTTCGCAGGGCCGTGTCACGAGATTTCAGCATTAAATTAAATGGAAATTATGAAATTTGTTTGACAGTGAGGCTCAGCGTGAGGGTTATTACCAAGCCGCTGCTGAAATTACCATTTTCTGGGTCTGGAGGAAGAGGGGGAAATTTATGCAGCCGGGGACCTCGGGAGGTCAGATATTCGACCAGGGAAGCTGAATAGATGATATGCTAAGTGGATGGATTTGCTAAGCAATGAGTTCACAGCCGGAACAGCCATCCAGTGTCTTCACAAAGTCAATGGAGATTTCCAACAGCAAATTATTCCTTCTAAGCTACCTGCATAGTTTATTTCTCTGCAGACATTTAGATGCATCTTCACTGAGCTTTATTAAGCAACCTGTTGCACATCTCACTCCAGGATGGAGTGATTATACAAGTCAAGTTTATTTGTAGAACATTGCAGCAACAAGGCAGTTCAAAGTGCTTTACGCCATAAAACATAATATAACAACCAATTATGAAGCAGCGATAAACATTATATTTTGCCAAATGTCATTATTGTAATCATCAAGACTATAATTATATAACTGATCATCAAAGGCATCGCTAAACAGGTGGGTTTTTAGCCTTGATTTAACCAAATGCACCAAATTTGTGGTGCATAGAAGCTGAATGCTACTTCTCCATGTTTGGTTCTGGTTCTGGAGATGCAGAGCAGAACCAGAACCAGAAGATCTCAGAGGTCTGGAAGATTGATACAAGAACAACAGGCATTAGTCTGCCTTTGCACAAAGTTAATACAATTGTGAGTTTTTTTTCTACATAGGCAAAAAATTTAATCTACTATATCTGGCCCTCACAGGTGTTAGGAACCACAGCGAATACTTGAGACGCCAAATAAAATGTCAATAACTGCCTATTTCAATAATTCAAACATCAAATATACCTCAATATGCATTAATTCACACAGTGGAAAGAAAACCATATTAGCACTACCATTAGCTATGCTACGTTAGCTCTGCTATGTTAGTTCTGCTGAGTTGGTTCTGATTTTTTTTTTTTTTTTTTTTTTTTTTTTTCCTTTTTTTTTGGGTTGATTCATTGCCTGTTTTGACAGCTGTTTCCTCTGTTTCTGGTTGCTGAGAAGCTGGAATGGTTAATGTACTTATTTTTTTAATGGTTATGATGCATAACCGTGGCAACAATGTATCTGTTTTATAACCAGGAGCAGCTGAGTAGCATTTCAAAAGCTCAACTAATATCTGAACTATGATCCCCATGCCCCAAAGGAATTAAAAAGGAGGCTTTGAGGATGCAGAGACGTTTCATTTTGAGCAAACCTTAAAAATTTTGCAAAAAAGAAAACGCAAAGTAGGTGTGTTTCCATCTGCTGGAATCAACCAGGTAATTTAGTCAAATATTGACGTTATGCATGGCTTTAATAGCAGAAAGTAAAGGGTGTAAATTAGCTTGGATCAAACACCTCAGAAAAATAGAAAAAGTCTTTAAAATTTCTCTAATTTTGTGCCTCTGGTGAGGCAGAGAACCACCAGTTTTCCATCTCCCATTTAGCACATTAACTTTATCAGAAAAGCTATAAGCCACCTCAAGTGAGCATTAAAAAATTTACATCAACCTTTTCCAATGTGATACTTCAAAAGGGAATAAAAAATATAAAATAGAATAAAAAAAACATTGATGAAAACACAGCTACAGTAGCTTTTTCTATGAGAGAATGAACCACACATCTGTAATTCATCTCCCAGAGCCTGCTAGGACATTATGCGATGTCGCTGAACAAGAAAAGTGCATTTTTCCTTTTTATCCACCAAAACGTGACTTGGGGTTTGTCTGTTGAAGGGACATGGGAAGGTGCAGCAGGAGACCGGAGAGAGCGTTAGCAGGAAGAAGTGCAGGGAAGCGTGAAAGGAGTAAAAAGGAAAAAGCTGCTCATTGGGGTCAAGTTAAATGCAAGGGGAGCCAGGTTCAGGATAATGTTTTGTTTTTAAAAGATCAACTCTGACTCACACTTTCCTAGTTATGACTGAAACTCTTCCAAGCAAGCTGAAATTAGCTTGATTAGTGTCAACTGGACGTTAGTTTCTGAAACTAAGCACAAATCCCAACATCTGTAATCGTAGAATTCTCTAAACGTCTTGTCTGTTGAGGAAGTGATGGAGTTTTGTTGCATTGCAGGACAACTTGACACACAAGGGTGCCACTGTGTATCACTGTGACATCTGGACAAGCTCAACCAGAAACTGTTCCACCAGATGAGACGCAGACAGTGCAGCTTGAGCACTACATGAAAATGACTTCACTCGTTTAGAGAGTTATCATGTAGCTGCTGTTCACTGCAGTTTAATGAGCGGAAGAAGGTAAAACTACAGAAAGGGATGATGCAACGAGGATCAGTCAGGTTGATATCTGGACTTTGACTGGGCCAATCTTGATTCTGGTTCCTTTCCTGTAATTCTGTCATAGATTACACCGTGTTCCAAATTATAATGCAAATGATATTTTCTCAGATTTTCTTAAATGGTCAATGCAAATGATGGTCGGTATAATTTTTAAGTTATGAACAATTACAGTATAAATCAAATTTTACTGAACAAAGCTCCCAGTGAGAACAGTATTTTTGTCAAAAATAAAAAACTCAAAATGCACTATTCCAAATTATTATGCACAGCAGATTTTCTAAACATTTTATGAATTATAAAGAACTGCAAACGGTCATTCATTGAATGTGCTGCATTAAGTGGTCACGTACTAAAATCAAAAGCTAATTCAATGTAAAACATCTTAACAGGGGCTGTGCAGTTGGTAGAGCTGTTGCCTTGCAGCAAGAAGGTTCTGGGTTCGATTCCCAGCCCGGGTCTTTCTACATGGAGTTTGCATGTTCTCCCTGTGCATGTGTGGGTTTTCTCCGGGTTCTCCGGCTTCCTCCCACAGTCCAAAAACATGACTGTTAGGTTAATTGGTCTCTCTAAATTCTCCCTAGGAGTGAGAGAGTGTGTGCATGGTTGTTTGTCCTGTCTGTCTCTGTGTTGCCCTGCGACAGACTGGTGACCTGTCCAGGGTGACCCCGCATCTCGCCTGGAATGTTAGCTGGAGAGGCACCAGCAACCCTCCCGACCCCACTAAGGGACAAGGGTGTTAGAAAATGAATGGACGGACTGACCGGACGGACATCTTAATAGACCGAGTTTCATGTTAACATAGGACCCCTTCTTTGATATCACCTGCACAATTCTTGCTTACATTGAACTTGTGAGTTTGTGGATAGTGTCTGCTTTAATTTCTTTGCAGGATGTCAGAATACCTTCCCAGAGCTGCTGTTTTAATATGAACTGCATCCCACCCTCAGATTTTCTGCTTGAGGATACTCCAAAGGTTCTCAATAACGTTGAGGTCAGAGGAGGATAGTGACCACACCATGAGTTTCTCCCCTTTTATGCCCATAGCAGCCAATGACACAGTGGTATTCCTTGCAGCTTTCATTGTCATGCATGAATATGGTTTTGCTACTGAAAAAGCAAAACCATGGTTCTTTTTGAACCATGAAAGAAAGTGATCAGTCAGAAAGTCCACATACTTTGCTGAGGTAATTTTCACACCTTGGGGGACTCTGAAGGGGCCGACCAGCTCTCTCCCCATGATTTCAGCCCAAAACATGACTCCACCACCTCCTTGCTGACGTCACAGCCGTGTTGGGATATGCTGGCCATCCACCACCAATCCACTACTGCGTCCATCTGGACCATCCAGGGTTGCACAGCAGTCATCAGTGAACAAGTCTGTTTGAAAATTAATCTTCATGTATGGCTGGGCCCACTGCGACTATTTCTGCTTGTGAGCACTGGTTAGGGGTGGCCGAATAGTAGGTTCATGCACCGCAAGCCTCTGGAGGATCCTACACCTTGAGGTTCCAGAGGCACCAGCAGCTTCAAATAACTGTTTGCTGCTTTGTAAGGGCAACAGCTGCTATCTTAATCTGATGAATCTGTCTAACAGAAACCTTCCTCATAACGCCTTTATCTGCACAAACCCATCTCTGTTCTGAATCAGCCACAAATGTCTTCACAGTATAATAACGCTTCAGTTTTCGTTAAATATCTAATGTTTTCATACCTTGTCATATGGCACTACACTATCTGATGATTTTTGTCAGCAGAGAGATCTTTTCTCTTTCCAATATTGCTTGAAACCTGTGGCCTGCTTAATAATGTGGAACATCCTTCTTAAGTAGATTTCCTTTAATTGAGCTCACCAGACAAACTAATCAACCTAGATCTCTGAAATTAATTATAGTGATTCAAAGAGCTCTGACACACAATACCATCTATAAATTTAATAGCACAACAACAAATTTAATCTTTATGACACTTAAATCGAATTTGAATAATAATTTGGAACACGGTGTAGTGTTTGCTGTCAGACCCATCATATTTGACATTAAAATGTGATTGTTTATGTTTCCTTTGGAGTAATGGCTTCTTCCTCGCTGACTGGCCTTTCAGTCCGTGATGGTAAATGACATGTTTCACTGTCAATAATAACTGTTGCTGCAGCATCTTCAGTAGGTCTATGGCTTTTGTTCTTGAGTTGACTTACATGTTTCAAGACACAGGCATTCCTCCAATTAACTCAAAAACATCAGTTAACCTATCAGAAGTATCCAAAGCAATGACATCATCACCTGGACATTTTCAAATTGTTTAAAGAGGCAGGAATTTTTCTGTAAACTGTAAATAAGAGAATGAACCCGAATAAATCAGATAATGTGAAGGACATAAAAAAAATAAGGTTTGTATAAACTTGTTGTAAGGAAATCCTTTAAGAGCATTGTGGAAGGGCTGAGTTATTTCTTCTGTGATCTTCTTTGTCTTGCACAGCAGGTTGTTTTGTGAAGGAGCTTAAATCACCCGCAGTGAGGATAATTAAATTAAATCAAGTTTATTCATGAAGCATGTTTAAAACAACCAGAGAACGAAAACACAAGATAAACTGATTAAAACCATGCAAATTAGAAACATCAGACTGTTTATATAATTTAACAACTCTAAATATACAGTGCCACAGAAAGTATTCACACCCTTTATCTATATCATTACATTATACTTTACAAACTGTAAAAATGTCGGTGATATGAGCTTTTATTGGGATCTGATGTCTTAATATGAATCTGTAAAAATCCAGTGCAAATATTTGCCTTTTAGATTAAGTTATACCCCAGGGTGTAACTTAATCTCTGTATGAATCCAGCTGTTCTCTGAAGGCCACACAGGTTTATTTGTGAAGATTAGTCAGCAAACAACATGATGAAGATCAAGTCAGGGATAGATTACAAAATAATCCAAACTTTGAACGTCTCAAAAATTCAATCCATCATTATAAACCTGAAGAAGTTTGGAAGAAAAGTAAACCAACCAAAACTTGGATGTCCACCCAAACTGGCAAATAAGGAGAGCATCAATCAGACAATGCTTAGTCTTTGAACTGAAGATAGTTTGATTGTTGAACATTTAGTCAATTATGGCTACGTTAAGGGAAGACAAAAACTAAACTAGGGCTGCTCAAGTCCAGTCCTCAAAGGCAATTTTTTTTGTGATTCTTTATCTACAAGTTGCATGATAGTATCTCTCCATGACTAGGCTCTGGCATCTAAAAGCAATGTTTGCTATCATGTCCAACATTACTGAACTTAACAGAGTATAAAAGTCAATAAAAATTAGACCCAGTATCCCTGACATTCACCTCCATGTAAGCAATTACTCCTCCACTTCATCTACATTCATCGCCACCTTTCCAGCCTGACAGAGTCACAGTTCATTACTGTCAGACCCCTCGCTGAAGGGATCCTCCCTGCAGACGGCGGCGCAGATGGGAGACAACAGGACCGGTGGCGTTCTGAGCCGGGTCATGGAAAGGTGCACTGCTTCTTGCAGTATTTATTTCAAAGTCAAAACAGTGTGTCATTCCACCATCTCAGGAACTTTTTTATGCATAAAGCCCTGCAAGAGAGAAAGGAAAACAAATTTATCTGTTTGGAGAAACTCAAACTGGCTCAAGGTTTCATTTCTAACTTCATTCTGGAAAAGCATTTAGAGGAAACTTATTTTCTAGTTTTCTGAATTGTTTTCAGTATCATCCAGCCATAATTACAAGAAATGGAGGATTGAAATGTTTAACTCTATGTGTAATGGTCTAAATCGACTTCTTTGAGCGCTTTTGTAGAGCAGTGTTTTTGTTTTTTGAAGAGTTACTTTGATACAGTTTAAAATTTTCTCACAATAGCTGCGCTTCTATTACAAATGTGCACAAAACTTTGGTGATCTTCTGTTACTGTTTAAAAACATTCAATAATAGAAACTTAAAATCAGGGGACATGTCATTACAGAGCCCATTGTTCCCTTCCCCTCCAATAAAACGTATTATCATCCTCTCCGTATATCTTTAATTGGCCCAACTGAGGTCATTGGAAATCCATGAGGCTGCTGTCAGTGGCTGCTGGAGCTATTTGCAGTGCAGTCAGATCCACTAACAGACTCCCAGCAGGACAGAGACGCTGGTGAACCAACATGTAGAGAGAACAATGAATAATTCCTTAAATATCTTCTCTGGGTTGTTTCTGAGAAGTCTGGCTGCAGACGGTTTGGTTTTAATCTACGGCGTCAACAGTAAGTGTTTCTGTTATGGGCAATGTGGGCAGCTGCCCAGGGCAGCTTCGCGTCTAGGGCGGCATGGGCTTTGTTGTTTGGGTTTAGGATGACATTGGGTTTTCAACAAAAAATACTACACTTTTGAAGGTTGAAATTCTTATAAAGTTAAACTACAATATATTTGGGCCTACTGTGTGGATTCTGTGAGCCACATGTATCGATTGTCTACATTTCTTGTGACAAATTCCTTCATTTCCCACAATCTGAATGGATATTTGCAAGCTTGATGAGTTGGAGGGGGCCTAGGCCTTAAAACTATGATTACTCATTTCTATGAATTTGTAATGTAACATGAACTGTGTTAAAGAGCTGTTAACTGGAAGAGGTGTTGCTTGGTCTCCATTTCTGAATATTTCACAAATTGGAAATATGTAGGCCCGTTTGTTTTTATTTTATTTGTTAGCTGTTTGCTATGTTAGCATAAAAGCCTCTTAATCACTTCACATTAACTGGGAAAGTTATGTTAGCCTGCTGTAACAATTTCAAATAAGAATGCACCTGATGACCAATATTTACAAATATCATATATTTCTTTACACTTTTGACACTGTCAATGCGACATCACAACCTCTTTCCTCTGATTGACACCCAATAAACCTGTACTGCAGCACATCTCCATGTTTTTCAAATAAGATATTTAAAGAAATTGTGCCTGTGCTGGCTAATGGAAATTTAAATGATGTCATGATTGGTTTAAAAAGCAGCAGAGGGGGAACCTCTAGGTGTCAAAGCTCAGACCATCGTGTGTCACATGATGGTTCAAAAACTACCTAATTAAAGGTATGTTTACCTTTTGTTTTTTACCAGAGTTACTTATCTTTTTAACAATGCAAGACATAATTATCAACCTAAAACAATCTATGTATGTAAAGAAATATAATTTTAAATCTTATCTAAAATGCATGTTTGGTTTTATAGGTGACCTATTATGCCACCTTAAACTGGTTAGGAGAGGTCTATAGGTGATACAAAACATACATGTTGATTAGCTTCATGCAGCGAGACAGAGTAAGAACAGTCATAGTTCATATTTGAGCATTGTTTACTGTTAGGGCGTTGTCTTAATTTCTATGTTTAATGGTGCAGTCGGTGGTGGTTTCTGACATGGACAATATGGGTAAACGCCCAGGGTGTTATCTCTTTGGGGTGGCATGAGACCTCTGAATTATGGCACAGAGATGGGACCAAAGCAGAATAAAGAGTTTGAGTTGATAATGATATTGATTAAATTTATTTAATAGAATCACAAATATAAATATACATCTCAGAGAGTAAACACAATAAAAACATGCTTTATATGCAGCATTATTCTTTAAAACGGTACATTACTGATGTTTTAAAATTAAATACAATAGGTACATTTAATGATATTGTATTAGTCATTAGGTGATACATTCAGCAGACTTTTACTTTTAATACTTCAAGTAATTTTAAAAGTCAATACTTTTGTACTTTTACTCTAGTAAAAATGTTAAGGTGGTACTTTTATTTTTACTAGAGTTTATTTTTGCCTGCTTATTTGTACTTTTACTTTTGTACGTACTTCCTCCACCACTGGTAGAGACACACATTCAAAATGTGCATTTTGCATAACTAGTCCCCTTTAAAGTCCTAAAATTGTAAAATAAAATAAAAAAACACCCTGAACCAGTCACAACCTGTGCATTTTTATTCTGCTACAGTTGTTGCCAAATCTGTTTCCAACGAGTTAAATAAAACTGCAGCGCAGCAGAGGTTTTGGAGTCACTGGGTCAGCCGATATTCCCTCAACAAATTTTCCTGCGAGCTGCATCCCGCTCAGTCCCGCCTCGAATCAGACTCCAACTCCGGAATAAGCACTGCTCACTGAGGCGGTGCGTGCCTCTGGTTTTCCCCTCAGAGCTTAGAGAGGGAACTGCAGCGCAGCCGACTGTACTGATAAATACAGTACAGAGCTCGGAGCGCAGAGCAGGAGCGGCCAGAGGTGCTTAAATTTTATGGGCAGGGAGCAAAGACAAGAGTCGGCTTAGCAGCGAGGATTAGAGTCATGTTAACATCCCAGGTTCACAGGAAAGAAGGCGGGCAGGCAGCTCTCTAGGTAGCAAAGAAATATATTTTTTTTTTTATTATCTGATTGAATGGAGTTTAGTGAGAATGAAAAAATTTGAGATTATCAACTTTTTTCCTGTTTACAATCGAGTAAATGTTGGAGCACCATGAGAATGCTCCAATATTTTACAAATCCTCGTTTTTAGTTTTTTTGCATCAAATTTTCCATTTAGATTTTCTGAATATATTCTCCATCAGACAGACGTCTGGGCTTTGTCTAGACCATTCTAGAACATCTTCCTTGTTATCTTCAAACCATTTCTGTGTAGTTTTACCTTCACTTGGTTCAGATTCTGTAAAGAGAAGAAATATCCTGTGAAGCACCTTTTGCTTTCGGATTATTAATCGGATAATCAAAAAAAAATATAATCAATAGATCAGCCCTACACTGCAAAAATAGAAAAACCTTACCAAGTGTTAGTTCCACTGGCAGAATATTTAACTTGAATTATTTCCATCTTTTAGTAGATATATAGTATTGCACAAAAGCTCCAAACGGTTTAATGAATGAGAATCTTCCTATTTTTTATCCAATTAATCAATTAATCATCAGGATTAATTGTCAAAATAATCCATAGAATGATCAATTACTAAAATAATCGTTAGTTGCAGCCCTAGTTTGCAGGATTGTTTTTGGTAATTCGTTTCTCAATAAAAGCCAACTTTTGTTGATTGATTGATCTGAAAAAGCAATAAAAGGGTAAAACATCCAAAGGGGATAGATATTTTTCATAGGTGTTTCATAGGTTTTTCAAAGCTTTCAGAAGGAAACTAATTGTGCTGTGAGGAGAAATATGTTTCTGAACCAGGAGTAAACAGAGAAAACCCGTCCCTCCTGTATTCCCTCTGTGTTTGGAGGACTTGTAATTCCCCACCTTCTGTTGTTTTCTAGTCGTTGAGAGCGTCTCCATTCTTCTCTTCCTTCATCTCACACCTGCATGGGCTCTCTCCCACTGACACAAAGCAAAACACACATGATGCCTTCATGGTAATGAAGACTCGCCAAATTGATCTGGAGGGCCCCAGAAAATAACAACACTGCCTTATTTTCTTTCCCTTTTTTGTTGTAATTATAATCAAACTCCTTTCATTACCTTCAATTATGTGGCTCTGAAGTCTGGCTGAAAATGTATTCAGGCTCTGATAATAGAGCAGGGCCGGCTGCAGGGGGAAAACCGAGGTGAGAAGAGGGGGGGAGGTAATTGGAAGAGTGTTTTTACTCCCACCGTATGGTACGTGTTATCAGCCATCCCTGAGCTTTGATGCACTCGCTAAGTAATCACCGCTCCACATTACGGAGCTCATTCTCTTTCATGTTCTGCAAAAGCAAATGAAAGATCCTCGTGTGATCACAGAGAGGATTTCGTCCAAATATAAGACTTCTTCGTCTGAGATCAGAGTCGGAACGAAAACCAAAGATCAATGGTTTTTATGCTCAGATGAGAAAACAGGAAGTTATGTATGCAGAACAAACAAGTCGTTTAGTCGGTGTGTCAGGAAGTAAGTATTTATGTGTTAGAAACTCTGAATGAGCAGAACATGACTGGTTTAATTGGAGTAAAAATGAACTTCTTTGGGAAAGCTGCTGGATGTTTCCACCAATAACCCGGCAATGTTTAATGCATTTCTTCTATCTTCGAAAGATACAGCTAATATTTTCCAACTAATGACACTTGAAGGTTCTCCAATGTAGGAACCTATGAATAAGATCACAAAACATGTTCTTTAGTTATCCTTGATTTATTTTCTTATTCTTTGTTCCGGCATGATTTTTGTTTCCCCTTCTCTTTCCCACTTCTACCCAAAATATCTGTGTGACCGTAGATAAAGTCAAACAAGCAATAATAAAGAAAAAGAAAATATTAATTCTGAAAACCAGGAAATATCAATAAGATGAAGAAAAAAACCCACCGCTTGGTTATGTTCTGTTTTGTATTTGTCTTAATGGCAGCCATTTTAATGTATTTCCCTTTTTTATTTATTTTGTTGTTTGTTCTCTTGTGTAATTGGTTATTTGTTACTTTATAGATCAGTACCTCTGTTAGTCTTTTTTGTATGAAAGAAAAAGTGAATATCCTGTGTTAATACACACAAAAAAGATTTAATTACTGAATTTAACTTTAACTTTCCATTGAGAAGATCTGAACCTACTACTAAAACAAATCAGTTTTAGCCAAGTGCTAGAGGAGAACGGATGAGTTTTAAGGGTATTTTCACACTTGATATTCCGGTAAACTTGGTTCGATTGAGGACCAAAACTGCAACATGTTAAAGTTTCAGTTTCTGCAGTTCGATTTCACACTGCACTGTGTTCAAACCAACCAAACCCTTTAAAAAACCTGTTCACACCTCCTCTCTTGTAGTGGCCTAAAACCTCTGAAAGAAACGACACAAAAACTAAGCAAATGCCTTTTCAGAAAATGTAAACAAAAATGGAGTGCTGTCAAATTTGAACTGTTTTAGGATTTATCTTTTGTTGTTGGCAAAATGGCCTTGAGCCATTTCTACTACTATCGCTAGATACGTGTTTGTTTTTGTTGTATTTACCCAGAATTCCCTGCACTGTAGTCCACTTCCTGCTTTTGGAGTGGTCTCCGGTCCTCTTGGCGTTCACATATGCATTTGAACCGCACCAGAGTTCATTGCAACCAGTCTGAGACGTAGGTTTTTAAGCAGACCAGAGTTCATCTTTTGGTTCCCATCAGAGGTTGATTATGCATTCAATCCTCCGTAAACAAACCAGAATATCTAGACACATGAACTATACAGGACTGGTGTGAATGAATCCTTGATCAACATGTGATGAAAGAAAATCTTAAAATGTGTTCTGTAACTTTTTTATTTAGTCTCAAAACAACTCAGAAGTTTGTAAGCAAGTTTCAGAAGATGAATATTTCAGGTCCTGTTTATGCCCGCTCCTCTCAACTTTAGTATTAAATAAATTTCTCCCTTGCTGTTGATGTGACGTCTCATCACTGCAGCTGTTTTAGCTGAAATGTGTCAACATCTGCCCGTCCCGCTCAGGACTCCTTAAAAACCCGTCTGAGGACATTCTGGGTTTCAATTTGCAGATGGATGAAAACAATTCCTTCCTCTTTTACAACCTTGCTGTATCACGTAACACTCTGAAGTGAGAGAGTGAAACCGAAAAAATCCCATTAAATATTAATTTATGCATTTTGGAGGAGAAAGAGAGGCTTCCTTAAAAGGGTCCAAATGAATTTTTTAGAAGTGTGATTTTATAAACTACTTTAAAGCTCAGTAGATATTATTTAGAACAAAGGATCAAATTAAATTTTTTGGTTAAGTTTTAAGTTTTGTCATTGTAGTTACCTGTTGAGGATATTAGCTATAAATTCAGTTTGATTAATTTACAAAAGTGTGGAAAAATATTTGTCCCCCTATAGATTTCTTCAGTTTTTAGTGTGACTAACCTCAATTTTTGGTTTACTGTATTTTCCGGACTAAAGAGCGCACCACACTATAAGTTGCACCCAGAAAGTAAAAAAAAAAAAAAAAAAAACTGGAAAAAAACATATAAAAACAGCACCGGGCTATAAGCCACTGGTATCTCCGCCGCTCTCGGTTTTCCACAAAGAAATCTGCTATTAAGGAAGCAGCCGTGCATCTCCATCACTGAACTATGGATTTGTTCACGCTGAGCTTACGTGCAGTGGCTCTATTTCCCTCCTGTACTGCCAGATCTTTACCCCTCCATTTAAAAGCTGCATCATACGAATTTCTTCATGTGGTTTCCATGATGAGGGGGTATGAGTTTCAATAAATTTCTCTGTCATGCCTGCTGCTAGCATACATTTGTTCTAAACTAAAATTCGCACTTCTTTGATTTACAATTTTGTCTTCCAATGATTCACTTCCTGCTAAAGGTCTACAGCTTCCCTAGCCTTTGAAGAAAAATCTACAGAAGAGCCGCACCGAGCTGTAAGCCGCATGGTTCAAAGCGTGGGAGAAAATTAGCGGCTTATAGTCCGAAAAATACGCTAGTTTCACTTCCCTTTCCATGGCTGCATTGCTGCCACAAT
>NW_015113527.1:132718-133477 GCF_001443285.1 Poecilia latipinna | reverse complement strand
ATGGATGGATGGATGGATGGATGGATGGATGGATGGATGGATGGATGGATGGATGGATGGATGGATGGATGGATGGAGTACTATTTCCAGTTAGAGGTCTTGTAAATAGCAAAAACAACTAATGACAATGTGCTATAATTTTTTTGTTGCCTCCTGGCTTTCACTTATATCTCTGCATCATGCAGAATCATTATCATTGTTACCGTCTGCATTCAGATGGACCTGAAACTGTGGAACTCCACTGCAAACTCAGCAGAAAAGTTTTCTTGCTGCACAAAGGAGCCAGAAAGTCGTCATTAAAGCAAATGATCCGTGAATCAGATTAGGAAAACAACTTCCAGCATAGATGTGAGAGCTGGTTGTTTTGGCACCATTACCCAGCTGGACTTCTTCTTTCTGTTGTTAATGAAGCAACTTTGACCTTCGGCCCTTTCTCAGCTTGCAGCTGAGGGTCACAACCTGAGAAACATTGGATGTCCGCTGCCCTCTGCACTCTGGCTGCGGGAGCTGTGACCCTCTCTGTAATGAGGCCGGCCTGTTTGTTGTTGATGGGTTTTCTTCTCGGCTGCTCAGAAGAACTTGGCATTATTCTGTGTCTGTCTTTGCCCTGTGGACCTCCAGCAGGCGTTGAGTCAGCCTTTTTGGCTCCAGGTTGGCCTGAAAGTGAAATGTTTACCCACAGAAAAGTGCTTTTTCTCTCATTTTTGTTGAAAGGGTTTTAATGCCTTTCTTTTCAATGTGAGGAGTGACTGCAGGGAA
>NW_015113527.1:80243-129440 GCF_001443285.1 Poecilia latipinna | reverse complement strand
GAAGGCACAGTCTAAAGACGAGACAACAAAAAAATAATTGCTTATATAGATCAAATGAAGACACCTGAAAGTTTCTTTGTGATTGTTTTTTTAATCATTTATTGTTTGAGTTATTTTCATGAGCATATTTTTTACTCCTCTGTTATCAACTATTACTATACAAGTAAAGTCTGTTTTACTGGCTTCCTAGTGGCTATCTGAGGTATTACATGTTTGGGAAATTAATGGGCATTTGTAAAAATTTCAGCAATTTTTTGTTTTCACTAGTGTTCAGAATTGTTTTATTCATTAATATGGCTTAAATCAAGGACTGTGAAAGTAAAAATAATAAAAATACGTAAGAGAAAAATGTTCACAAGTCAGCAGAAAGTTTATAAAGTGAAGATGTGCAATAGCATGTTGCCTGAAAGCAGCTGCTTGAAGAACGTGTTTGTACTTAATTCTGACTGCTCTAAAAACAATTTGCAACTGCAACTGCTTGTATTGATGTGAGGTATTTATTGGGTGCTTATTATTTATATTTTGGGTTTTTGAGGTCTGTTATGTATTTATAGCAGCAGTAAAGCTGCAAATGCATCACTTATATTTCAACTTTATATTTTTGAATCCTCTCCAGTGAAGCTATTCTTAGAATACTATTGCATTAAAGTCCAATTTATGGCAGTGACTGACAGCAACTCTGACAACATGATATACCCGATCCTAGTAATGGATACAAAATGAAACCTCTTTTCCTATCTTTAACTTGCCACCTCAGGAAATATTTCCCCTCCACACAAAACTTTCTGGATGATCTTTATGTTTCATCAGATCTCCCCCGGTCTGGATCGTATATCCACCCTGATGGCTTCAGGCTGCTCCTCCTTTTACTCCCAGCTCTCCCTCCTCCAGAGTGGACATCGTTAAGCTGTAATAAGACCATAAAAGGCACTTGAGAGTTACTGCAGGGGACCGCGTCACAGCAGAGAGTATATTTAAAGCCATACTAAGACAGACACATTTTATGGTGCTATCTGGAGTGCATGAGAAAAGTGCTACCCAGTGTAGTAACTGCTTACTTGTGAGATTGTGTTTGGCTCTGATCAATAGAACAATAAAGAGAATGAAATGCACACATGGGTTTGCTTCATGGTGCAGACTTATGTAGGAGTCATGCTTACTCTGTTTGAGTAAGCATGAATTGTTTAGTGATTCATCATTAAACAGGCAATCAAACAAAACTTGAGTGTTTTGTGGTAAACATATGAATACCTGTTGGTTTTAAATAAAGCTTTGTGGCCAAACCTGCTGTGGCCAACTTGCTGTATAATAAGAGTTGAACAACATTACTCTGAAATGTGAATTTCAGTTTCTGATACACAGTCCAGTAGTTAATCAGGATCTACTGGATAGTAGCCACAGCTGCCCCAGGGCAGTTTGACAGAAGTGAAGCTGCAATGCACCAGACCCTCTGACCACCACCAGCAGGCAAGGCGGATCAAGTGTCTTTGCCCAAGGACTTTGACATAGGCGGGTGGAGCAGGGATCGAACCAGCAATAGGGGTGAACTCCTCCCACCATCGCCATAAACAAAGAGTAAGAAACTCCTTATCTGTAAATGTTCAGATGTTCCCCTATGGAACCTCTGGCTTGTTCCAGCTGACAGTAGTTCAATGTAGAACTGACTCCATCTCCATCTGAAGGAAAAATGGTTCCTGCACAGATGCATACCTGACACCTGGCTGTCTGCAGGGTGTGAGGACATCTCCCACAGCTTTGTTCTAGGGCCAGCCTGAGCTCCAGCAGTCAGGAAGCTAGATTAGACAGTGATCATCGCGGAGGAAATAAGGTGCACCTCTACTCCCAGGGCAGATGGCTCCATCTCCAGCGAACACAGCCGAAGTCCCGGCCAGGGTGTCTGCAGCGTTCACAGCTGGGCCGGTTTGTTTTGCAAAGGCAGTTAGATGTCAGTGACAGGCAGCGTTTGTTCTATAGGCAGCTCAGGAGTGTTATGTGCTCTCTGATTTTATCCTCCTCGACACATAATGGGCCATCTGTGTGAGCGAGGAGGCGAGCGCGCTAGCAGTAATGTTCTCATAACATCTTGTGAGGAAGCATAACCGACAGCCATGATGCAGTTCTTTCATCAGTGATGGCTGAGTTTGCTCTAAGGTGACTTTGGAAAAAGGGAGGTGGGGCAGTTAATTGAACTCTTTGAAAAGTTTTAAGTTTTGTTCCTCCACAGCAGAACTTCTTTAATCTAACATCTTTGATTGTTCCTACAAGCGACATTAAAGGAACAGCGAAACAAAGTACATTATGTAAGACGTCAATGCAATGCAAGTTACAAGAGAAAGTGACTTTGTGTTTTTATTTTGCACAAGGTTTATAAAAGCTGTAGAAGACTGAAAAAAATGTGTTTATACACAAAAAATATATGTTACACAACCCTACCTGAAAATGGATTCAGATTCAGGTAAAAGTTTCAGATCATCAAATAGATTTTATCACCAAACAAATACAATCAGTGTAAAATTTGGGTATAATTAAGTCTTCCAAATGGACAATGACACTAAGGATGTAACCAGAGTGGTTATACAGTGTTTTAAGTCAAAGTCAGTGTTTTGGGGTGACCATCACAGAACTCTGATCCCAGTTCTATTTCTAAACATCATAGGTGGGAAGATCTGACTTGGCACATTCTTTATTCATGTGCCCCATCAGATATTGCATATCATTTCTAATAATTTAATCTGTTATTGAGTAAAACACACATTTTTATTTTTACATTGTGCGCTTTACTGATGACGTCCACTTTTGAATTAAATTGAGTGAATTGGTGAAGCTGAGCAGAGTCTTAATTCAGAGCCCACTCCCGCCTCGTGTTGGATTCAAACAGCTGCTTAGGTGCTGATTAATGCGTTCACAAGAAGGCAAACATGAGTGCGTCAAACGCGAGACGCTCCACCCACACATGCTCTAATTGTCAGGATGGATCTTTTTGTTTGTTGTGTAAATACAGTGCCACTTGTCAGTTGCCCGGGCGCTGCCCTCATTTGTGTTTGTGTCTGCCATATGGCTCTCTGTTATTATCAGGATAACAGGAGCTGATTGAATGGAGGGATGCACAGTGAGAGCTTCTACCAGCAGCATACAGGCCTCCATGCAGGACAGGTTCCTACGGAGGTGCATGTTTTGATGCTTAGCTTATCTTTATATTCAGTAGAATTAATAAGGACATTATTACCTCATGTCCACTTTTTGTTTAAGTGCAACAATTAGACATACAGGCAAAAGAAATGTAGTTCTAATTTACTGAGGCTTACTGACGTTTTGGTTTATTCTGATGAAACCAATATTGTGTAGAATGTCAGGACAGGGTGTCTGTGCATCCTTAAATTCTTTTTTTTCTTTTCTTTTTTAAGTAAGTTGGCCTTAAAAATGTTAATCACAGGTTTTAAAGTTTGGTGTGTCAGGATCATCCTTATATAACTATAGTTATAGTTGTTGTTTTTTGGCGGGGGGGGGCTGGATGGGGGGGTTAAATTTAATTCAAGGTGGCAATAAAAAAGGTTTCAGCAAGTCAAATTGTAAAAAGTGTCTGTTTGACTGGCTGAAACGTGCAGCAGCTGAATGTTTCCATAAATACCAATTTTCAACTGACAAAATAACAAGTATCAAGGATGCACTGATATAAAAATTTTGGCTGATATCAATATCCAATATTAATATTACTGATTTGACCAGTAAACAATATTTACACACATTACTTATATTGTGTATCTTTCCCTACTGTTTTAACACCATTTAAGAAAACGACCATATGCTGGCATTGCTTCAACATAAGCAATCCCAGCATGTAAAGTAAAGTAAGTAAGTAAACTATATTTATATAGCACCTTTCACAGACATGAAAAGTCACAAAGTGCTTTACAGAAAAAAAGGAAACATAACACTATAAAAAGAATTTAAAATGAGTGAACAAAAATTAGCTGAAAGCTAGTGTGAAGAAATAAGTCTTGCGACTTTTTTTGAATGAGTCAGTTGAAATGGAATAGCATGTTACTAGGGGAAGAGCATTCCAGAGCCTCGAGGCCACCACCTGAAATGCTCTATCACCATGGGTTTTAAAATGAGTTCTGGGTACCGTCAGCAGCATCAGACCTCAGAGTCCCAGACAGACAGAGAGGCTTCAAAAGGTCCAACATATATTTGGGAGCCTCACCATAAAGTGCCTTGAAAGTTAAAACCTAAATTTTAAAATGAGTCCTAAAATACACCGGGGGCCAATGCAGAGAGGCCAGAACAGGAGTTATGTGAGCTGTTCTGTGGGATTTAGTTAAAAGCCTGGCTGCAGCATTTTGCACAGACTGAAGGCAAGCCATGGAGGATTTACTTAGAAACACTAAAAGGCTGTTAGAGTAGTCTAAACGAGAAGAAATAAAAGCATGGGCAATCATTTCTAGTTCCTTCAATGATAAAATAGCTTGCAGCTTCAAAATATTCCTTAAATGATAAAAACAATTGCGAACTAACAGTACTGACATATCAATATATCATCCTTCTGACAAATATTTTTGACTATAAATCATTAATCTGAAGCCCAGAGCCTGGTAAACACAAACACTTCTCTAAAACCTCCCTTTAGGAGGGAACCTGTGAAGCTTACCAGCACACAGCAATAATTTCTTTCAATCATATGTTGAAACGTAAACGTAGAATTGATGATAAGTCACAGGATGGACAGTGAATAAAATAGTTTGAACAGCAAAAGTAGAAATTCCTACAAAGTTTTCTTTTGCAAATCTTTTGGATTTGCAAAAGAAAACTTTGTAGGATTATTTTTTTTATATCTTTTGGTGACTAATTATTGCAACCTCCTCTCCATCCATCCATTTTCTGAACACCCTTGTCCCTCAGTGGGGTCGGGAGGGGTGCTGGTGCCTATCTCCAGCTAACGTTCCGGGCGAGAGGCGGGGTACATCCTGGACAGGTCGCCAGTCTGTCGTGGGGCAACACAGACACACAACCATGCGCACACACACACACACCTAGGGGCAATTTAGACAGACCAATTAACCTAACAGTCATGTTTTTTGGACTGTGGGAGGAAACCGGAGTACCTGGAGAAAACCCACGCATGCACAGGGAGAACATGCAAACTCCATGCAGAAAGACCGGGGCCGGGAATTGAACCCAGAACCTTCTTGCTGCACGGCAACAGCTCTACCAACTGCGCCACTGTGCAGCCCCAACCTCCTCTCCCTCACACACAATTTTAGGGATGCACCAATATAACAGTTTAACTATATTAATATTGCTGTTATGCCCCATAATTGTGATTTACCAATATTATACTCACTGCTCTTTCAACACCTTGAAAATAGAAGATCCCTCCCCCTCTAGAGACAAATGGCAACAAGATGGTGATAAATATCTGTTTTAAATATCGGCACTGTTTTATTAGACCAAAGCTATATATTAAAAATTACTTCATATCGGCCAGTAGTGATATATTGTTCATCCTTACACAATACGCATATTTTCCTTAATGTGATTGATAGAGAAAGAACAGCCAGGAGTTTGGAGTTATACTTTTCTTGAAATGTTTGTTCCTACTACCAGCATACATCATTATTCAAGTCTGGTACCAGCATCAAGTTGATGTCTTCCACTGCCAGGGGGTTAAAGAAAATGAAAACATTTAATCTGACATCATACCAAGAATAAAATGGTGCAGATCTGCAGTGATTAACTAAAAATACTTTGTAAAGTTATACAGAGATTTTCCATAAGCAGATTGCTGGTTTGAATTGCTCACCTGACCCAAAAAAGTATTAATACCCAAGACTATTTATGATTTGTTGTCAAACATGGAGAGATTATGTGAGTGCACCCGCATTCCACATTTTACCTCTTTAAAAATATGTGTCCTCAGCCAATAACCACTGAGTTCTTCTTTCAGTGGCGATGGAGGGATTTTAATTGTCTGTTGGCGCTGCAGGCGGCCCGTCACCCCTCTTGTTAAATCTGTCCCGTGGCTCGTTTTGTTCCGTTTGGCACCGACTCTCCTCCAGCTCACTTTGACCTGCTGTAATGAGACGGCACACAGCTAAATATATTTCCCGATAATGTGCAATCTCATTGTCCTGTTGCGAGGCTAACATCCTCCTCTCCCCCTTTCCTGACCCTGTCCAGGGTCCTCGTCTTCACCTTCTTCCTCCCTCGCTTTGGATCCTCTTTGGATTTATAAGATGGGTTCATTAAGAGAAAATTAACTCAGAAAAGAAAAGCAGAATAGAAGAAGAAACAGCCAAATGCAGACGAATAATTGTCAACATGTTCACATTAAATAGATAAAGGAGACATTAGATGAAACAGAAAAAACAGATAATAAGAGGGAAGAAGCTGAATGTGGATGATGGTTTTATAAAATTTTGGTGGACTGAAAATAAGTATGTAACTTCAATAAAAATATGCTTTCTACATATTTGTTAAAACTGCTACCATGTCATGACAGTTTGTTATGAAACAGATAATTTGTGAAATGATTGATCTCCTCCACTTCCTTCCTCAGCTGTTATTGCTGTCTGGAGAAATGCACCGCTTCCGACCAAAAACAACCAGAGCTAGGAGGAGGGTCTTAGTGCTGTCAATCAATCTCATGTGTCCGTTTTCATTGGTGGCCATGCTCAGGTTAGCAGAGAGGGAGGGATGAGCAGCGTCACACGAGTGGTGATTGACAGCGCTAAGACACTCCTTTGTTGAATAAAGAAGGTGGAGGAATTTGATCTTTTTCACAGATTGTCTGCCTCATACTGTCAGGACATAGTGACAGTTTCAATAAATACGTACAGAAATATTTTTTTATAAATGTTACATGCTGCAACTTTAACACCATTTTTTATATTCAAGTGACATATTTTCATGTCACTGAATATTAGAATGTTCCTGAAAGGTCCTTGATGATGGTAACAAATATATTGTATAGATTTATTACACATAAAAATAATATGTTTCAAGTGTCTGTTTCTGTTAATTTTACTATGGCTTGGAGAAAATGAAAATCTAAACTTAAAAATAAATATAAACAACATAAAAATTCTTATGGCAGTATGGTGAACACAGTCCTGAAATTTTAAGAAGAGTTTAAAAAGCAGGCAGTGAGGAAGACTAATGTGCAAAGATAGGTTGTATATTTTCATGTATTCTAATGCATCAGCTTAATTTCATGAACACAATCATCATTTCTGTAAGTTATTGGTTTCATTTCTCCTGGCATGTCAGTGATTGCCAGCAGCCTTTCATCCTGTCGAACCGATAACTTAGGAGGATTTTCTGTTTGCGCTGACATGTTGTAAATGTGCAGACGCGGTCTTAATTAAACTCTTACAGATGAAGCTTTCAAGAAGCGTAACGGATCATGATCTACAGCAACATCATCTGTATAAATCACACAGATATGTAACGTGTGAAGCTGTGTGCGGTTTGTCTTCTGCGGTAAACAGCTTTGATTATTTATTGTTTTTCCTTTTACACATGAATAACTTTGGATCGTTTATTTCAGTTTTCTAAGTCTGTCTGGAATGTGAATCACAGATTAGAGCATCAGTTTAATTAAGCAAAGTGCTCATTTATTAGATTGCACAGATGGAAGAAACTGATATTTTTTGGATTTTCTTGAGTTTGGGTTTAAATCTTTCAAAAATCAAATGAGTTGATGTCATTAATAAATGGGTCATAATTTAATCTGTTAGGAAAGTGTGATTTATATTACTGAACTGCACATAGTAACTGCCTTTAATCATATTTTCAAATTTACTGATATTTATTTATGCTCTCATAGAATCAACAGTGGAGAGAATTGCAAAACTAACATTTCTGAGGGCATGTCAGGGCATTTTTTTTTTTTTTTTTTTACCATAAATAACTTAAATTTATTGTGACAATAAAACAAAGATAATTATAAGAAACAATACATTCATTCATACCAATACAATATGTATTTAATAAAACAAAAATAAGCTAAATTCAGTCAAGTGAATAGTTCCCAGATCATTTTTATGGCTATTTAGAAATGTGGTCAACAGTAAAATCAGAGTTAGTGTTCCTGTTGGTGTATTTTTCTACCAGTACAGATTTATCAACTGTGTTTATAAATCCTGCTTTAAATTACTTTTCTTGTTGAACTTTATGATTAGAGCAGTTTCTCTTTCTTTATAAAACAATCCCAGACATTCAGCACAATACAACAAATTATATATATTCACACTTTACAAGCATCAACTCCCCATTTACCTCCCCAGACAGGTGAGCGATATCAGCGACTACAAGCAAAATTATCCCACCGAGTCCATCCTCATGAGCTGGATTTTCCTGTCCCATGCTTCCTAAACTTCTGATTGATTTCTGGACTGGATGATAGAAAGAGAGAGAGTTGTGGGGTAGAAGTAAGAAACATTCATATGGGGTAAAAAAAATTTTAAAATGATTGAACGAAACAAATTGAAATCTGAGGACTGAAGTAAGCAGTCTAGACATCTGAATGTAAATGAGAAAATGATGTGGAAAGAGTCAAAAATGAATAAATAAAGATGGGGGCAGAGGAAAGAAAAGGGCAGATAAAAATGACACAGAGAAATAAAAACTGAAAACTGAAAAAAGATTGAAATGAGCTAATAACTGTAAAGACAAAAATGTTAACAAAAAGGGGCATGCGGAGGCAGCCATAGTTTGTAGGAGGAAAATTTCAAGTGTTTCAAATATTATAAGTCTTGTGGAGTTTAAGGATGTTGGCATACAGGCAAATATTGAAAATTATTTCAATACAGAAAAAAAATGTATAGCTGAAATAAGTATGTGGAAGCCTGCACAAGGAAGGAAAGCATCAAAGGTTATTTCTAAAGAAACTGGGGAGTTAGAGTGTTGTATCCAGACATATTAACTGAAAGTTGAGTGGAAGGCAAAAGTGTAGTGGAAAAAAGGGCACAAGCAACAAGTATAACTGAAGCCTTTTCATCTTTTTTATATTGGAGATTACTTTTTTATATTGGGTTGAATAACTTTTCTTGTCTGTAACAAATAAAATATTAATTTGAAAACTGCCTTTTGTATTTACTCAGGTTATTTTGTCAGATACTAAAATTTTAAATGTGATGAAAGTAGCAAAAACTGAATAAATATTTGTGTAGTATGTGTAAAACTCACATTTATCAACGTATTCTTTGAGAATATTAATGTTTCTTTGGCTCAGAGGAGTGGCAAAGTTTACTTTTACCTCAGGCTGGGCCTGCATGCATGTACAAAATGCAAAGCAAAAGAATCTAATGGGTGCTATAAATAAATTGTGAACAAACACAGACAGGAGGAGAAGAATTTAAAGAAAAGGCACAAAAGACCAAAAGTAGACGCAAAATGTGACGATGGAAGACAACGACTAAGAAGGAAATGGAAAAAGAGTCCAAATAAATAAAAGAAGACTGAAAAAAGTAACAGTGATGAGATAAGATGTTGAAACAGGAGAACGTGAACTAAGGCAGTGTGAACATAAAGGGAGAAAAAAAAAATCAAATGGAGGTACGTCATCAAATAAAGAACTGAGTATGAGAACGGATCAAACGCTGCTGAAGTAGGTCAGGAAGAACCAGACTGAACAAGAGAAAAGATAAAGAGCGAGAAAAACAGACATGACTGAGGTCACATTTTTAGAAATAAAAACATTGTAATATTCTCGCTGCGGGTTGTTGAAATAAAACCCTGCGTAGGCTTTTATCGATTCCCCCCATGCAGTCTGTTTGTTCATGTTTACAAGACAAACAGGGACAGGGCAGGAGGCAAACTGAAGTGGTAAAGAGCGAGCGCGGCAGAGTGTAAATGTGAGGTGGGTCGGTATTGATCCGAGTCTGCCGCTCATACATCGACTGACCAGGAGATCAGGAGATAAGGGCTGATTACATGGCAGTTAACAAGAACATGAAAGGAAAGTCTGGTGAGACAGGTTCATGCCCTCATCCCCAAACCCACAAGACCTTTTAAGGAATATAACCTGATGAATATGATGCTGGATTTAGCACCATAGAGTTGAAAAGGTACAAGTCACAAAGATGGAGATCAGAAGAGATGCCTATACATTTCACACACCCCTTATAAGTGACTATTGCTTTACATGACTATCACCTTGATCCAAATCCAAGGTGATTTGGATCACCTTGGATCCAAATCCAAGGTGATCCACCCTACCCTAACCTTCTTTTCTAATTAAAAGAAGGTTACTTTAGGAAATTCCATTGTATGTGTCCTTTTGGTGCTCCTTTGTTGTGCTTATTCAGTATAAGGAGCAGAGCTACTTATGATGGGATTCCTTCTCAGGAAACACCTTCAGTTAACTATATAATCTTTACCACTCAACAGTACAATTTCCCTGCAGAGAATAAGGTGTTGCCTTTTGCTCTTGATGCTAAAAGGTTCAGAAAAGAAAAAGAATGTAAAATGTCTATCTATTAGCCAGGGTTTCGTTTTGAAATAGCGGTGTAGTGTGGTGAACAGTGTGTTTCAGAAAGGCCCAGTGTCTCCAAGCAGTCGGTCCCTAATATAAGTTTGTCAGATCTCTTACTGGGGCAGTTTTTGTTGCCTTTCAGCTGGACTTCAGTTTCTTTTTTGTCTAACAGGCACATCAAATACATATCAAAAACTGTTTCCGGGCATATCATTTTTGAAGGTGTAACTAAAGGCATTGAGGATCGTACTGAGGTGACTTGTAGAGCACAAACTCAGAGGCAAACCCATGTAAATTGCTGATCTTCAAGATGATGTCCTCAACAGGAAAATCCAATGTTTTGCTCACTTTAGTCCCTCATCTAGATGTTCAGGATTTCAGTACTATCACTGCACATTTCAAACACACAGACATAAAGATTTTTGGTTCATAATCATCTACAATCATCATTGGAGATTGATGTAACCAACCGCACAGCCAAAAATGTCCGCATGCATCTTTCCTTACATTAGTTTGGACTCCCACCATTGTGTAGAGACGACTTTTACCAAGCGGTTTTGGGTTATACAGCTCTGATGCCAAGTTGTTGGGATTTGTCAAAGCATCCTTAGAAAAAGGACAGCTTATTAAAAAATCAATACTGTTCTGTTAGTTTCTCTAGCGATACTGGCTGAGCCAGCATTGCAGCTGAATGGATTTACCTACTGAAGTGACTGTGTGTTATCTTTGAAGATAACTGTACAAATTTTTTATACTCCTAGTCTAAGAATCCAAACATTCTTATTATCTTTTCAAACAGCCAAATCAATAGTTTGATGAAGACTTTCCGAAGGTTTTTCAAACTTTTTCTCCCCACTATGGCAGTGTTATGTCTTTTTATAAACTTGCTCAGGTGTATCAATACTTCTACAGTGGTAACATCAACAAAGGGAGCTCTGCAGCTTTTTTAGTTGATAAGATTGTTGGATCAGTTGGTGGTGCATCCTTTCACAGACCGTTTAGGCAACTCTTTACTTTTAATCTTGCGTTTCAAAAACAACAAAGATAACAGTGGCCTGTAAATAAACCATGTGGCGCAGAATGTGTTAGAGCTGCCTAACATTAGTTTTATCACAGAAAAAAAACTATTAAAAAATAAAACCCATAAAAATAGTGGTTGATTGAGACTTATCAGTATTTAAATGGGACTATACAGTTCCTATAAAAAGCATTGACTCACTTGGATGTTTTTGCTTTTAGAAATATATCTTACTTTATTAACTCAGATTTAAAACAAATGTCCATCGTGAGGTATTAGCTTTTATTTATAACACCCTGCTGGCCAGCTTACAGCCCACCAGCAGTAACTTTAAAGTACAGTTACCTTAATAAAAGTGATGAGTGATGCTATTTTTGTTTTGGCCAGTTTGTTTTACCACTGTATGTGCTGCATAATGTCTGCTGGAAAACACAAGTGTTTGCAGAAATACCAACATGTACAAAGTGCAAGTGTAAATGTTGAGTTGAGGGCCGCGGCCACCGGTATCTTATTTGGATTAAAGGTGACAGAGACACTAAAACAGCTCA
The DNA here is from genome assembly GCF_001443285.1 of Poecilia latipinna. NCBI lineage: Eukaryota > Metazoa > Chordata > Actinopteri > Cyprinodontiformes > Poeciliidae > Poecilia > Poecilia latipinna. The sequence continues at coordinate 117,400 of NW_015113527.1, read as the reverse complement.
TTCTGAAAAGAGCTCAAAATATTCAAATCTGAGCAACTGACATTTCATTATGTGAGAATAATTTTGTGCAGAAAATGTAATGAGCAGGCATATCCATACACCTATCCTAACCTGTTCAAGAAAACATAATAGTTGCCCCATAATGATGTTAAAATGTTTCTTTTTTTCCTCCCAAACCCAAAATCGCAGGATGTTTTGCCACATGCTGCTGAAAAAAAATGAGAAGATGGTTTCAGTAAGGCCATTTTTCACAATATTTTGAGGGATAGACTCAGATCATAATTGCTTGGTCAGATAATTTATCCGTTTTCAGCTGGATAAAAACACATGCTGGTCCTTGGCTAACACACAGCTAATGATGACTGGGCCTTGATGTTCCCCACAGCAAGATTTGGTTTGAAAAATATCTCATTTCTCCTACAGACTTCAGTGTCATGACTTGTTGGCACATAAAAAAGGTATCATAATATGTGAAATAAGTTGCTCTGCCTCCTGGAAGTGTTAGCTATAGCCGCTTGTTGTTTGCCTGTATTATTCAACTCAGAATGACAGCTTGTCACTTGGTGCTGGCTAGGTTGGATGATGGAGTTGTGTATCACTGCTGAAACTCAGAGGATTGATATAAAGTCACTTGCTTTTGTCCCGATCGCTGTCGAGCTTCATGCTTTGTCAGCATCCCGAGGCAATATGAAAAGAGAGAGCAGGAGCAGAGGAGGGATACGATGACCACGGGTAAATTATTCATATTTACCTGCAATGTGGGAGATGCTGCCACTAGATACATGCAGCATGAGAAAGATTCCACTCAAACTGCCTTGCTCATTTTTTCTCATCTTTGAACTCTCTTTTTACTTTCAGTAATCTGCTTTTTGCACACTGTTTGGCAACCAAAGCTTACTGTTGAGGTGGAGAATTGCCCCTTTTTATAAAAGCTGCTGATTTCCTTACAGCCTGTTGAGAAGAGAAAAAGGGCAAAGTGTCTCAGTAGGGAGCAATGGCTATTTATTAGAAATGGCTGCTAGCTACACCTCCAGTCTGACTGAAATACTAAAAGAGGAGAATATTATAGACTCTGCAGCAGAGAATGAGCATGGGAAAGATGGAAAGTGAGAGGAGGGTAATAGGGAGCAGAGGGAAAAAATATTAAATGGGTGAATATTAAACCTTCTGGACCTGCAGGGTTATGGGACGCAGGACTCTTTGTCTTCAGAAAGTTATAAACTCACCTCAAGGAGTTTGCAGTTTTGTTGTGATAACTGGTCTCCAGAGTGGGCAGTTCAGCTCTTTTGTTCTTGGTTGTATTTTCCTCTTAGTTATCCAGGTTTTCAGGATATATTGTGTAATCTGCAGCACTGTTTGTTGCAGATTAACTCTCTAATTTATTTTTCTTAGTTATCCATTGTTGTTGGCATCAAATCTCTGTTATTACTGCATTAGTCCAGATTCCCACTGAGCCCAAATAAGTTTGACCATCAGATCTGTAATTTATTGGAAAAACTGTACAATCATTTTGCTTATTTCTTATCCCTCTAAAAGCCATTTTTAAATGATCTATTGGCTCGCTGTTTTCTTTTGTCTCAAATTCCCATTTGCCTTTAGCTAATTTCTACCCTAGCCTTCACATCTCCATTAGCCTTTAACTCTACCATTTGCTTTTAGCTCAATTCTTCATTAGCCTCAAGCTCAACTCCCCTTTAACCATTAGCCTAGCTTTCCAAAAGCTCTCTGTTGGCTGTATTGTCACCTCTTCATTATGTCAAATATTCAGAAGTCAATGTCTTTACTCTCTGTTGGCTGATAGTTCAACTCTCTGCTACCCTTTTGGTCAAATCTCCATTCACCTTTAACTGAAGTCTCTGTTAGCCTTTAGCTCAAGTTTATGTTAGCCTTTAGCTTAACTCTCCATTAGCCTTTAGCTCAACTACCATTTCTTTTATCTCAATGCTTCATTAGCCTTGAGCTCAACTCCATTTAACCATTAGCCTAGCTCTCCAAAAACTAAACTCTGTGTTGGCTATATTCTCACCTCTTAATTATTGATAATATTCATATTCATGCCCTCTGTTGGCAGATTGTTCAACTCTCTTCTAGTTTGTAGCTCAAATCTGCATTACCCTTTGTTCAATTTCTGGTAGCCTTTAGCACAAGTCTTCATTAGCCCTTACATCATGTCACCATTAGCCTTTAGTTCAACTTTCCATTGTCTAAAAACCTTATTTTGTACAGCTCTTACTTGCCTGTTAGCTTAGCTGCTTTTAGATTATATCTCAGCTGACTTTGTTCAATATTTCAATTGCTACGTTAAGGTCCTTAACTCTTCATAAAATGTTAGCTCAAGTACCATTATCTCAGTTCCTTGAGTAGCTCATCTTACAGAATTAAATCTAAATGATCCAAATAAAACCTAAACAATGTTAGACATCAGACCAGACATATATCTTGCATACTTGAATGAACTTTAATTTACATAATATAAAATACATATTAAAATAATATAACATTCTGATATCCCTTTAAACTAATCTAATTTGACATAATTCTTCTCAAGTCAACAAGAATACAAGTCAATACAACTGGATTATTTCATTTATTTATTATTATTTAATTTTAATAAACTATTTATTGAGGACTTGACTCTTGCTTTTTGTTTTCAGGAATCTAAACTGAATCTTTCCTCCATGCCTTCTCAGGCCCTTTCAGGGAAATCGAGACAGTTACAAGTTTCAGCAGAGATGGTTGAGACAGATTGAGGGAAATTGGGTACACCATGACAGAAAATTACCCTTCATCCCCAAATCAGTGCGGAACACAGTGATCATCACAAATCGTTTTTTATCTAGCAGCGTGGAGAGTCGAATTTCCTCTGACAAGGAGTAGAGTGGGTCTCACGCCGCCAAACGTCTAGTCAGCGGTCATAATTTCATGGTTGGAAACCTGAAGCTGCACAGATTTGCTGAGCTCCCAGCAGAGAAGTGGTAGTGGAGTGTGGACTTTCTTTGAAAGGTTACTGGTCCCTGACATGATAATCAGTCAGGGGGTTTTGTACCTCTGGGGATTAGTGGACATTGAATTCCTGATGGTTAATAGGAGGGCTTTCCTTGTTCCTCAAATCATCTTCTTGTATCTGTGTTGTTTACTGCAAGCTTCCAACTACAAAACTCTCTTTGACTGCTAATGATAACCCTGCTGCCACATGCAGAGCACACATTAAAATTCAGAAATGATCAATCAGTTTTTGTGTTTGTGTCGACAATATGCATTAAAATCCAGGACAGCACTGTAGTACAGTGTATAAACATGAACCCAAGCTGGCCTAAATTCGAGCAACATTGAGTTTTATCATCTTTAGGGTTTTGGGGGCAGAGGGTGGGTTTTTTTTTACTTCCTACAATAAAAAAGCCTTTTTTTTTATTTGAAAGGGATATTAATAAAATCTGGTAAATGATTTTTAGATGATATTTTGCTTCTATTTAATTTTTCACTTCACTTTTTTGTGTTGAAATTTTGTGCTTTTCTAGACCAACTCCTATTTTGCCTATTTGGAAATATTAGTACTGTATTGATGGACGGACGGACCGACAAAATTGTTGATGTTCTTTTTGATTGATAAACAGTCTGCACTCAGATATGTTGTTTTTCATTTTCCTCTTTCATCCAACTGGATGTTTTTGTTACATTCACTCAGTCTCCCTTCAGCTGCTGACTTCCTCAGGGATGCATTATTCATTTTACTCTGTATTCTTCCCTCTGAGCATCAGAGTCTAGAATTGATTTAGTGACCAGTGAAACATGGTGACCAATTTGATCTGCCTACTCTACACAGGTGATAAAGCCTTTCAGAAGTGTGACCTGCAGTTTGAATTGTGGAGAAAAAAGGAGTGCCTTGTGTCAGAAGACCTGAGGTTTTGGGGAAATGTAGTAAAATGTGAAAAGAGCGAAACTACAGCAGGAAGCTGAACAGGCTTACCTAATTTAATATGGTGTTAAATCTGAATGGGTGGAAAGTCTCCTCAAGTTCTCAGTATTTGCACTCCATCAGTTTCAGCTCCAAAAGACACTGTAGGCTCTGCAACAGCAGTTAGTGTCAAACTGATCTACAACGTCTGCTTAGACGCCATTCTTCTTCAGTCAACAGTTCACTGTTATGATTCAATGCATAATTGGCTTTCTACCAACACCATTTATTTTTATTTCTTCTTCTTGGCACGTTTCGTTTTGGCTTTTGACTCGAACCAGGATGGAAGACAAGTGTTTTGTTATTAATTATTACAGCTGGCAAACACAGCTGGTACAAGCTGCCATTACCTTTAATCCACATTAAATTGGCTGCTTAAAATAAAAATATATCCAAGTATGTGTGTGTGTTTTTTTTTTTTTTCACAGTCTGTGAGAATGGGAGGGGGAATGTTCATATAACAATGGTAAAATGTCAGAATTATGTGATTGTGTGCTCATGAATGCCAGCAGATAAACAAAGGCTTTTGGTATTCAGTCAGTGTCGCTCATGCATGTCTACCGCCTCAACCAATCACCGAGATTATTCCTGCAGGGAGTTTCTTTTGTGGCGTGTATGTCTCTGTATTTCATCACCTCTGAGATACTTCAAGCCTCAGCTGATGATATCTGGTCCTGCTCGGAGTACTACCTCATAAACACCTCGACACGGACATGGATTCACATGGACACACAGCTGCTCTGGTGCTTGCATTAATCTTTAACAGCATCGTTTATTTTCTCATCCTGACCCTCCGCCCCAAACGCTCCACCAACATGTCAGAGCTGTGACGTATTGCTGCTTCCTGCTCGCTATTCATGTGCACCGTGTGATCCAGATGATCAGATAAATCACACTTTATTCACCGGAGGTGCACATGAATGGAGCTGTCTCGTTCCCCTGCCTTTGAATGCTTCTCCACCAGGCAGCGGAGCTGAAAATATCTGCATTTTCACCGGTGGAGGAGTCTGATTATGGACAAATTTTAAGTTGAGCTGAACATCTGGGTTCTCACTTTCATAAACTGATCTGGCCTTAAAGCTGTGAGAATTAAGTTTTATATAAAATAAAAAATAAGTGTTTTTACATAGTTGTTAGAGCTTTCATCATGTCGTGACAGTGTAATATGAGACAGATAATATGTGAAAAGTTTGATCTCCTCCACCTTCTCCCTGAGTTCATGTTGCCATGTGAAGAAATGCACCACTCTTGACCAAAAACAACCAATCAGAGCCAGGAGGAGGGTCTTAGCACTGTCAATCATCTCAAGAACATGCTGCTAATTAACCTGTAAAGGGACTGCAGATATGAATTAGCTTATGCTATAATCTGATGCACCACATCAAATGGTGACATTATGTCTGAGCTGTACATTCTTCCTTTCTAAATAGAGTTTTTTTTTTTTCTTAAATGTGTTAATGGCAGAGAAACAAATGACTGTTAGCTCCTAAGAACAGTTGTAAACGGCATCATGGGGAAGCATTGTTTTGATGACATGCTGAACGGGGTGTCGGAAAGGGTAGGAAATTCTTAAAGAGACAGAGACCCAATTTCAAGGCAGAGTCAAATTTCTTTTAAGTTATGTCTTTTGTGCACAAAATGCCAAACAAGTGGTCAGTAGTTAAGGGACTGTTAATTAAAAATATCAAATATAATTGATTTTTGTCATTTAAAAAAAAATGCAGATCTAAATCAAGTTTGTTGCTGTATGACCACCACAGTAAAAGCCTACACTTATTGTTTTAGGATTCTAGAATATACCACCAATAAAAATATGATATGCATACAAACATCACAGAGTGTTATTTCCCTCTTAATCTATTTCTGAGTGAGCAAGCAGCAGATAATTTAAATGTTACCTCAGCTTCTCAAAAGCTTCTCTGAAATGTCACTTTTTAAACATTGATTGAAAAGACCTGACACTTAGTGGTTGCCTTTTTTCACACTATATGGTCAATTATAGTACTGTAAAATACATATTAACCAGCCATACCTTGTTCTATCTGATTTACATCTTGTACTGACGAGGCGTTTTTCAAAAATTAACTCAATCTATTTAAAAGAGGAGCAGAAGTGCCTCCACCTGTAGGGGTGATTAAGGAGAGAGTTATCTATTCCACACGGGTGAGCGAGAACATGAATTTGCATAGAGATGTTTTATATTTCCCTGTTTTTGATAGGTTTATCTGTGTTATGAAGAGTTCCCCCCGAAGGAGAGAGACTGTAAATATTCCCGGTGTTCAGAGAAAGTCAACCATTAAACACCTGTTTAATTAAAGAATAGCAAAATATGTCAGACTTGTTCTGCCAGAAGCGCTTCAGTCCAGGTGTTGTCAGTATAAAATAAGTTTTTATGTATTTTGCTTGCAGCAAAGGAGTGAATTTTCCAAAAAATAAAGCATGTGGTTATGTTCATTAAATTTCCAAAATAAAATTTGCTCTCTGTGGCACCTTCATCTACCCCCTGAGAGGAATGTTTGACTAATCCTACTTGCTCAACAGTAAGCTAATATGTAATACTTTATTTCACCAATAAAGTAGTCAGATTTCTTTGAAGGTAAATGTGTAAATGATTATTGAGCCAATACTTTAAAATATTTTTTGCATATTTGTCTTATTAAGTCCATTTTTATGTAAAGGTGAACTATTATGTTTCCTTGAACAGGGTAGAATTGGTCTATGGTCTTGTCAAAACATGTTGGACGTCCACTTCAGTTGCTAGGTGACAGGACTGGGCTTTGAAGATTTGTGACATTACATTTGAAAGGTTTTTGAAATTACTCGTTTTCCTGACACCACAAAATTTATTCATTTATTGCCAAAAAGAGTTTGTTGGTTGTTTTAAGTGCTTGTTCAGTTTTTAGAAGCAGTTGAAACCCAAATGGAAGAATAAAAGAGAATGAACAATTAAGGAAGTCCGTGGCTTCATTTGACAGAAAAAACATTTTTGTCACCCTCCTTTAAGCGCAGTGTAAAAATGAAGAGGTCGGGAAAATGACATGTTGTGACGGGAATTTAGTCGGACTAAATTCCCGTTTAATCTGTGAATTGAGGAAACGTAACAAAAATTACTGTTTAACACATTTGAGAGTTTGGTTCTCCATCGTGCTTACTGTTGAAGACTTGAATGTGTCATTGAGCAATGGCTGTTTGGACTCCCAGCAGCTGCTCAAAACGCTTTGAATTGCATTTAGTCATGGCTATTGATCTGCACCTGATGCTTAGTTGATTTGATGTGACTGAACGGTTGGGTTTACCCCAAGCGGCGCCTGCACTGGCACTACGGTCAATCAGAGCCTCTGGGTGAAGGGCCAGCCAATTACCTTCTGTGTGTGTTTTGTTTTTCTTCAGTGCTGTTATATTGTGCCTCTTTGCAATCAAGCAAAACAAGAGAGGAGTAATAGTTGAAGTTAGACTCAGTTTGCAGAGCTCTAGAGTTGAAAGTCACCACTGGAGTTCAATGTCACTGACGGTAATTTTTTTTATTTTTTATTTTACTGTCCATGTCCTAAATGCACAACAATGTTTTAAATAATCCTCAAATTCTCAGTTTTATGATGAAAAATGTCCAATAATTAAAAGGGTAATCTGTCAAAATTACAACTATTAATTGCGGATAAGCATAAATGTAGGAAAGACTGGTAAGGTGAAAGCAATGGCTGAAAAAAATCTTGTTTCCAGTTTGTTGATGGGACAAGTGAGTTTGAACAAATATCTTAGCCTACCTGGAATAAGACAAAACTAACTCATGTAACTTTTTCAGCTACACGTACTAACTTGTTTTAAGTCAGTCATCCTTAAATATTAATAAAAACTATTATTTCCAATGGACTTAACTACTAGTTAAGAAATTTCTGACATAAAACAAGCTCTTATATTTTGCGGAAAAGTTTTCTTGTATGTTAGTTCTGTCTTACTTAGTGTGTACTGAGATATTTGAACTAAAAACTAAACCAAAAATGCTTCATTAGATTTTGTTTTTGCAGTGTAGTGATTACTCGTATAAAAAAATGACATATTCTGCAGCTTTAAATAAATAGATCCTCAGTGTTTTTATGATATATTTGATTCCTTGCTTTGCTGGTCGTCATCTTACTGACTACCAGCAAATAAAATGCTGCAATAAGAGAAGCCTTATAGACCAACTTTCTTTCAAAATGTTGTTGTTTTCTTTAAAATGTTAACCCTCATATTATCCAGAAAGAGCATTCTCCCTTCTTGTTGTGAGGCAAGCCGAGGGCCGCTGTGCACTCCGACTAGAGCCATATAGATTGGCAGAGTCTCACAGATTATGTCCATTGATTGGACAGAAGGGGTTTGTGGTTTCAATTGATGCAGCTTTGTGTCTGATTTTCTGTTCTGTGATTTCAGGGGCCGAAGGAGCAGTGTTCAGCAAATCTGTGGAGACGCCGCATGTCAGAGCCGAGCCATTCAAAGAGCTACGGTGAGTCGGGCTCTGCTCAAAGACCGGATTCATGGAAAGGAGCCTTTTATTGACATTCTTTTACACCAATTAACATAAAACAATTCTAAACAAATAATTAAAGGTTATAAAGATACAATACAGATTTTTAAAAAAAAAACACTGAATACATTACCAAGGCTGTTTATTAGAAAACTACACTGCAAAAGCACATCTTACAAAGTATTTTTGTCTAGTGTCTAGTGCAAATATTTTATTACATGTAAAATAAGACAAAATTTACTTTTTAACAAGAAAAAGGAGATTCTTTAAGTCAATTATTCTTGAATATAGATTTTTTTTTTCATGTACAATAACAACATCTTTCCTATTTTAATTGACAAAAATCTGCCATTGGCGTAGTGCTTGTATCTATTGACTTAAACCGAGTAGATTTATCTTGCTGAACAGCTACTCTAAGTTATTTTGTCTTAATTCAAGTGGACTAAAATATTTGTATTAGAAACTAGATTAAAAAATTATTAGTTTTTGATTATTTTTTTTTTACTTTTGAAAACTTTTGAAAACTTTCTGATCTTCAAAATTCAAATAAAAATTCAGCTCAGAAAATTTCCAAGTTTTTGTTTTTTTCAAGTGTGTGAAATCAACAAATTTTCTCACAAATTGTTTACGAGAAATTTTAAGCTTTATCTAAAACTTTCTGAGTTTATTGATGGAAATGTACTCAACTTTTTCTATCTGACTCTAACATGCTGTTGTGGAACTCTTCAAAAACGACTGAAAACTATCCTGTTCCCTTCGTCTATGAAGGGCTACAGGACTATTACAAGATGCATGAACAGCATTATTTCACACTGAATGGAGTAGTGATTAGCTACTTTATTCATTTTCTGTTCTAATGAACTCAATATTTCTTTTCTGGGCTATTGAACCAATCTATAAGAGGAAAACACAATTAATAGACATTAAGTTAGTCTTTCATGGGGTCAGTACTTTCTTTTGAGGGGCCAGTAATTCAGTAGTTATAGCTTTAGATTTGTATCCAGTGAGACCATGAAAACAACCAACAATAAAGCATATTACACCACATTTAAAAAGAATGAATTGTTGATGTTTTCTGATGTTGATGTTTTCTTATTGATGTAAAACAGGCACAAAGCAGCCTAAAATATGCTTACATGATGTTGATTCCTGCAGTGTGTATTTCAAGAAATGAAAACTTAGCTGCTGAGCCTCAATTGTCACTCCAGATTGACCATTACAGGAGAGGATATTGCTTTCAAACAGTAAAAATAGTTTGACAGCAGTAACAACACAGGCAGAAAAGAATGGAGTTGTAAAATTACAAGACTGATTGCTGTTGTTTTCAAGATGCTTTTTTACCGTGGAGTTGTTTTTTTGTTGTTGTTTTTTTTCTTTGCCTTGGTTCAGTTATAAATTAATTTTTTTGCAAGCCATTGTCTTTATGACTTATATCAAACACACAGCCAATTAAATCATCACCTTAGTTGGCTGCTTAATATTTTATTCCCATCAGTTTGATGTGATATTTGAGCCAAAACTGTTTATAAGCTTAATCTTGTTGGCAATAAGTCCCACATAGACATAAACAACTTAACAGCAATAACTCACAAATGTTTTTGGTTCGTAAACCATTCACATTTCACTCAGCTGCAGATTTTCACACCTTCCGGTTAACTGAAATGTCTAACCTGAGAAGAAGGCAGAAAAAGCGAATCAGTGAAGTGTGTAAAAACAGCTTTTTGTCATGGGTGGTTAACACTCTGTAATGATCCCAGTTTGTTGGAGCCAGAGTTGTGTTGTGTATCTGTGAGATCAATGGGTTCATCTTTGAAAACAGATGTTTTGTCCTTGTGCGTTTTCTCTTCCCTCTTTATCAAGAGCCTATTGTTTCTAAATCAAAACTTAAACCCTTATCACCGAGATGCAAAAGTGGATAAGATACAAGCAGTGACTAAAAGACACAGAAAATAGCTACAGCGGAGGAAAAAAGGTAGACCAGACCAAAACATTATGTCATCATTGTTTTTAACTGGATACAGAGCTCACTGAGAACTTAGCTGTAGTTATCACCTGAAACAACATCAAGCTGATTGTAAACATCACTGATATTGGAGAAACATTCACAGAAGTCCAAATCCAGCTGTCTGCAGCATTCAACCATTCCAAATTGTTTCACAGGATATGAGGTTCTTAAAGCAAAAGAAACCTGCTTTTATTTGTAGAAACAGCATCATCAGAGACAACAGATCTTACATACTGAAAGAAACAAATCCATGAACACCATTAAAAATGGATCCAGTGTCTCAGGATAAACCAAATCTGTTTACACTGGTAGAAACAAAATAATTACTGAATAGGATAAATCCTGGTTTTTAGGAGCTGGTAAACAGAAAACTGTAGTGATCAGATTGGCCTGGTTTATGTTTGCCCTCAATGAGGGTGTTTTTCTCTTTTTGTAGCAGCCTGGTCACACCTTCATGTTTCTGCTTTGAGCGAACGATGTCCAACCTAACACCTGCTCCTAAGTTGATGTTGCAGCCAAGCTTTTCACAATGTGAATCCACTACTTTTTCTCGGGGCAAATTATTGCCTCCTATAACAGCAATCAAAAGATTTTTGGTGAAATTAGTTTTGAGGGTGGAAAAGCTTTTGCACAGGTGCAGTAATCTTCGGCTTGCTGTGTGGTGTTTTCCATCGCTTCTTTCCCCCTACAGCGCAGGTTTTATGAGCGAGTGTGAGGTGTGGACGTCTCTCTAATGTAAATGTCTTGTTTATCATCTTTCTCTCGGCTGTGCTGTCAGTTGTGATGACAGTCAATCAGGGCAACAGAAACCCAGAGGAAAAAAAGAGAAAGGGATGTGATGGATGTTCGGGTGGAGAGAATAAGAAAACATTGAAGGAAAGGTGTAGTGAAGCGGTGGGACTTTAAAGAGAAGTGTGTCTAAGCAGTTACATCCTCCATATTTGTGTTGTTGTATGTCAATTATGACACAATTATAGTTTTCTTAGACGATTACAATAAAAAGTCTAAAATATTATTTCTTCCTGATCATATAAAAATGAGAAAATATTTATTTCACATTCACTCTGTTGAAAGGCTGTTCAAATCCTTTAACACCAGCCCCGTTTAACCCGACTCTAGATCGTTTATCTAGAAAGTCTGGTTGGTTTGAGGATGGGTGGATGGGTGAATGCGCAATCGAACTCTAAAGCGGACTATAAAAGTAAACTCTAGTCTGCCTAAAAACCCAGGTCTCAGTTCAGTTGAAGTGAACTCTAGTTTTGGATGCATATGTGAATGCCAAGCAGAATGCAGTAACCTGTAGAAACAAATTTAATCAGAAACCAATCTGCTTTCATCTGTAGAAACAGTCGTCAGCAGAGATGATGGATCTTACAAACTGATAGAAACAAATCCATGAACAGCATTAAAACAGATCTGGTGTGGCAGGATAAACCAAATCTTTTTTCACTGGTAGAAACAAAACAATTACTGAATCAGATCAATCCTATCCAGACTGTAGTGCAGGGCGATCTATGTAATTACAACCAAAACTAGTGCAAGGGTCTAGATCTAGTGGGAGAAATGGCTCATGGTCTTATACCAATGACAAAAGAGAAATCCTACAACTTCTAAAATCTGACACCACCCCATTTGTATTTACATTTTGTGAAAAAGGAAGTGTCTTCTTCAGATGTTGTTGTGTTTCCTTCAGTGGTTCTTTGTGCACTGCCACCACAGGTGAGGAGGAGAACAAAAAGGTTTTGGTTTGTTTGAAGCAGTGCAGTAAGACAATGAATCATACCAGCTCGTAATTGCTGTATAGAAGCTGGCATGATGCAAAAAAGTTTCATTTTCAGTTTTGCAAAATACACAAATTTCAATATGGTTAGAAAAATCACCTCATCCTAGTGGTTTTATCGAAAGTGTCTTTGAAATTGGTCTGGTTCCATTCAGCAAAATTATTTTCATATTTCCAATTTGTGCAATTTTATGGTCAGTGGAAATGCAGCTACTGACACAAGGTGGATAGCAATATGATTAAATTAAGCAAAAAAACACATCTTTGCTGTTTCCTTATAAAGATATGGAACATTATATAAAACCTGTGCTTAATTCAGAAAGCTCTTTCTGTATATGTGACACTCGGCATTCCACCATCGTGGAAATCTGAATTGCTATATTACTTCATTGTAGCCATGCTGTAAAGCTTTTATTGTTTGTATTGTAAAGCAAAACAAAATAGAAATGATCACTGCGCTGCTGGTTTTTAATCAAAAACGTATTGGAGCATCGTTTTTGTCATGTGTTTTTATTGTCGGCGTGTGTTGGCCCTTAGGCTTCACAGACAAAGCATTTCAATGACAAACATAACAACGATTCAGTGATGAGGTGATCGATGAGGTGATCGTCATCAATCACTGCTGCTTTCCTTTGTGGGATCATTTCAAACACTTAATGCCTGAAGAAAGTTTCATTGATAAAGTTCAGATAATTTGTGAACGCTCCAAAGCACCCGTCACGTCATCGTCTATATAATTTGACAGTTTGCATCCATGCGATTGTGTTTTTCTTCCTTCATTGTCCTCAGTTTGTACATCTTTGGCACCAGCCAGCCAGTTGAAGATGAAAAATGGCCAATTATGTCAAGGAAGACGTGAAAGCTCATTGGAGTGTAGCTAAAATCTAATCTTTCTCAAATCTCTGCAAATCCATAGCAGGTAGCAATCAAGCATCCAAATCCTATTTGAGGATATCATAACACCAGACATTTGCACATAAAAACACACGTCCCACCCAGAGCTGACACTTCTGTTATTGAAACCGTGGCCATCATATCCATCTGCGCAGTAATGTCTTGTCAACAGGATGTGTCCTTGCATCAGTCAGTCGTCTTTGGGAAAGTGAAACTCCAGCGTGGCTGAATTCGATAATGCAGCTTGATTTATCTCCATACTAACTCTGAGCACAGATAAAAAGAATATATATGAAGCCATAATGTGAACTGGAAGACAAACATGCACCGGAAAGTCTTTTTTTTTTCTTTCTTTCTTTTGCTTGAGCTGAGACTTGAGGTTATTTTCCTCCTTAAGAAGAGCGTAAAGGACAAAAAAAGTTTTAACTTTCAGAATCTTTTTAAAACTGTTGTTAATCTGACAGTATCTCAGTCTGGAGAGTTTTCTTCTCTCAGTGACTAGAGCCTTTTTTTGCTCCTTAATGTATCAGACTCAGATAAAGGCCTCCCTGTTGGATAAATCAATTAAAGAAATGAAGCTGAGTCAAATACAAGAGGGAAAACAGTTTAGCAGCACTTTCTTGAGTTACTTTATTTCTGGCAAATATTACCTCCATTATAGCTTGACTTTCTCTTCAAAATCTGTTAAAAATCTTTAACTTTTGTATTTTTCCAGACTCAAATAAGCAAAGATCTCAGTCCATTCCTTTTCAGTTTTCCAAAATATATCATGTTATCATTGGTGAAATCTCAGAAACTGAATAAACTGTTGTGACAGCTCTTGAAGTTTTCTGGATGGTCGATAGGTCATAAATACATCAGGGATATTTTTCACGGCCTGTTAAAAGTTAGAACTTTGAGGTGACTTTCACCCTGTTTTCACAGCGTTCCATGTTTATTGTTCTCCACTACACCTCAACAGGAGGAGACAGAGCATTTCGCATTATTTTACAAACAATGACACCTGGCTGCTGCATCACAAATCACAGATTAAATAAATGTTGCTTTTCAGCTAGTTTTCTTCACTTTTTCCCACTTTTTGTTTCTTTCCCTCATTGTCATCCACACTCTATTTCTTGCATGGTGGTGAAATACCTTCACCACGTGGTGAAATACCTTCACCACGTTATTCCTAACTCTATTAGGAAATAGACTTTAGCTTAATTTCTTTTAGGTTGAGGCCTTGCTTGTTGTTTTCCCCTCTGTTTTTGGAAGCTGTGCAGCTGGAGGGAGTTTTGCTCTTACGGTTTGATCAACAGACATTTGTTATGATGCGTAGTCATGGCAACAAGGCATTGTATAATTGGGAAGAACTGGTTAGCATCTCCAAAGCTCACATAACATCTAAACTACGACCCCAAACCTCAAAGGAGTTGAAAAAGGAGGCTTCATAGATGCAAAGATCACATCCCCAACTCCAACACCTCTGCCCGGTTTTCTAATCTGGGCAGCGATACAAGTTCAGCATCTTTTTAATAATTGCATTTTATTTCAATGTAAAACTAAAATAGATGAAAATATAGCGTGTTTGTTGTTTTTTTTTTCACTTTGGATGGCGTTTATTTTACTTTCAAATGTTTCAAAAGCAAGAACTGAACTGAAAATACTCAAATATTTTCTGTCAACGCAGTCAAGCATCTAAAATTAATCCAGTTTCAGCAATAAATCAGTTATTTTTAAGGATTGCACAACCAGTTTATTTTGAAGTTATTATTTGAAAATTACATTTTTCATGTACTCAAGTTATATTTTTGCTTGTATAATGTGTTTGGTGATCAAAAATGGGTTAGGAGAAACAAACAAAAACCAAAAACCTGGAAATAATTGCATTTTCAGTGAAATGCAATTAAACTTTTTCGATAGAGTGACATGTAAATCCTTTCAGAACTGCTGGGTTCCTGCAGTGCAGGTAATGGGTGCGGATCAAGGAGAAAGGAGTCACATTTAGCCAAAGGCAGGGAGCATTAAAGCTGCATGTTTCACATGCTGCACATCTACGGTATCTGCAGCATTAAAAACCTTTCGCCGTTATCTGAAGACGAACAATATGAGGAAGAAGCGCAGAAAGTTATTAACCTTTGATCCTGGTTGTAGATACGAAGCCGTGCCTGGGAAGAGGACGGGAAAAACTGATATAAAGGAGGAATAAAGCGGAGAAGAAAACAGGTCAGAGAGGAAGATGAAACTATATTGATCGCTGAGAGGAAATGAGCTTGTGCCAGTCGTAAAAGTAACACAGATGACATCATGGAAATAAACTATAAACCTACACCAGGTAGAACAGACTGGAAACATAAAATAAAACAGGTAGACGAGAGACTGAAGCTTGTTTTTTGTTTGATATAAAAAACAGACTAAAGAAAATGGAGGAGAAACAAAAACAAAGAAAAAGAGACAAGCATCAAATTCATGTGGGTCGTGAAGAGGAAATGAATGAGAGAGAATTCACAGCCGGACTCCCAGAGGAGGAACCTTAAAGAACGAGGGGAGATGAGAGCGTGGAGGCCTTTTCTTCAGCAGGCGCTTCTCTGAATGTTAACAGCAAATCTGCTTTGTTTGCTTTCAAACATTTCCTTATAGACAACAAAGAAAGCGACTGACTGATGAGGAGCAACAAACTTGTAGAGCAGCAAAGTGTATTGACATAGTTGCTACATGATCACCAGATGTCTTAGATTAAATGATGAATGACATGCTAAATAGAATGTGCATATATAGTGCAGTTATGGACATAAATGTTTTATTCACCTGTTGACACACATCATCAGCTGATCCAAAGAAAATTTGCCTTAAGAAGTTAAACTCAACACAATGACGTGTTTTTACATAATTTTCTGCATGATCTTCTGAAAAATGCAAAAAATACTTTGTCAGTAGAAAACACACTTTTGCTAACCAGCTAATGTACTAAAAGCAGAGCTAACTTTTCATTTAGCACTTCTGGATAAATTCTAAAGTGATAATTTACTTGGTTGTTTTGTAAACTTTCAGTTGGATAGAGTTTATTTGAAGTTTTGGCTATCAACTTTTAAGAATTCTTCAAGTAGTCAGCCTGTTGTATTCATGCTCTTATTTTGAAGTAGGGGAAGACTGATTACCCAGCATTATCTCATCTTCTCCACCCATGATGTGGTGCAGCAAATTATGTTTATTCTGTACCCAAATGCTGTAAATAGTATAAAATCTACTGATGTCCTGCGTGCTTTCTGACCAAAGCCCTATTGTGGTTAATTAGCCAAATTAGCAACCGAGTTAGCGATACATAACAACAATAAAACTGAAACAATGTGTGAAATGTTTGTTGTAAAGAATCACTTCCTGAATCTCAACTATACAGGTAGGTGTGCATTAACAATTCTGACATGTAGAGGACGATATAGCACGTTGCGTCATTGACATATGGTAGAAATTGACTTGGTTGAACTTATTGCTTTAGCATTAGCATTCTGCTAAATACCACTTTGGTATAGAGCATTAAATTAATGTTTATGTTTGGGCTTTAGAAGTAGTGCAAGTAATATTTTATTTTCCAATGTCCACCTTCTTTCTGTCTTCTTTTTGAGGCACCAACTCAGTCATTTAAAGTTTTGTCAAGATCTGGAGTTTTATGGGGCAAGAAAGTCCAGCAGTAAACCCTGAAATATAAGAATCAGATAGCTTGATGAGTGATTTAAATTTGTAATTCAGTACACTTATGTCCATATTTAAAAAGTATCATTATTTTAAAAAGTAATGTTTTAAGTCAATTCAGCACTGATTTTTTGTATTGGATCAGTGTTGACTCTAAACCTCAGATATCAGTATTGGTAGTGAAAAATATGGATCGGTGCATAGCTTTCAGCAGAGCTAAACTCCAAATTATTTGTAGAAAATCCACCTATTCACTGATTTACATATAAATTATATTTCAATAGATATTTAGAAGAAATTGCAACCTTTGAAGTTGAAATACCTGGCCACAATGCTATTGGCTGGCATTTTCAAAGCACTCAATACAAGATTGCAATTTATTTTCTTTGGTGCTGATTGGCTGAACCCACAAGAAGTTATGGAAAAATGTAGATAATATTTTCTGTGATAGTATGGATTTGACTGTGCATATTACATATTAAAGTATATTTTCTGTTTGAAGTGTTAAAATCGGCTGTTAAAAGTGGGAATCTCACTTTTAACTGCCTATTAAAAACATTTGTATCCACAAATTTTAGCTATTCACGGGTTGCTGGGGTTCCTAACCGCCACAACTGGGGCCCATGGTAGTTTAAAGCAGTTTGTCCCGAGAAATACCAGATCACTAAACTCTTAAAAAAAAAAAAAACATTTCACTTCAATATAAACTACTATGCTTGAACACTAAAACATCTCTGTAGGATAACATGTTTTAATTCATTACAGTATCAAGAACTCTTGTTATAAAGTGTTAAGGGCTTCTTAAACCTCTGTTGGGAGAGAGCAAGAGGTTAATAAAAAGTAGATTATAGATTTAATTTGGACCTTCACCCACTGTTTTTTTGGCTGCCACTCCTCTCATACTTTCCTTTGTTCTACTCAAACAGGGCAGTTTTAATAAGACCTGAATCCATAAATCATCCTGGGTTTGAAGCCTGAAAGAGAGTCCAACTCTTAATGTAAATGACAGCAAAAAAAAAAAAAAAAAAAAAACTGCAGGGAGCCAACAGTCATTTTACAGTCAGTATTATCAACTGGAGTGGCAGGATTATGATTATCATCATGGTTAATGACCAGCGAAGTGGAGCTGCTATGCAGACGTGTCAACGTACCTTTCATTGTTCATTAGTGGAGCAGTCAAACCTCAGACTTTATTGCCTGGTGAGTGAGTCAGGTTGGCCTCTTTCACTTTCATGACGTTTGCTTTGACATTGAGCTTTGCATTTCTCTAACTGTCCCAAGTTTTCATTACAGGAAACTAAGACCTTAGTGCCTGTCTGTCTCTTTTGATGCAGCTTAACAGAGTTTATTTGTAGTAATGTGACCAACATTTTTAATTGTTTGTTGTTGAACTAATGCAACCATGTATATTCAAAGACGTCACAGAATCTCCTGTTCACAGCCATGTTGGAATCCCAGTGAATGGTGTTAAATCTATAACTTGTTAAGCAACAGCTAAAAATAGTGGTGGTGCATAAACAAGTTCATCTTGTTTATGTTTGCTAGACAATCAGTAACAATATATGTTACGATAGACACGTGATCAATATATAATATATCTTTCCTAGGTCTATCACCATGGTAAACTCTCTTTGAATGCATGAATTTTGAAGAGATGAGGTTGAACCTGTCCAGAGGTTCTAACGGAGCGGTGTTGTTGCAGGTTGGAGTCTCCTACCCGCTCTTTACTGATGGAGGCCCCGAAAGGAATCCAGATCCTGGCCGAGGCCGGAGATATCCAGGCCATCTGCAGGAACGAGCTGCGGCTGGAGTCCAAAGACGGAGAGGTGGGTCAGCTTCCAAATGGACTTTAAGGTTGCTTGGATGCTAAACTCACTAACTGAATAAAAAGACGTCAAGAATGATGAATAGAAATGGGATTCTCAGCACATCTTATTCTGCTTCCTCTGTTTACATTCTGAGTCATTCAGGATATGATATTAGAAATGCTTCCTAGAAGACAACTGGACTTCATGTCTTGTCTCTTCAAGAGTCCTTCAGTTTTGAACATCAGATAAGATGAACCTTACTGATCCCAGAATTGGGAAATTATTGGGCAGCAGTAGCCTGACACACAGACAGAATGCTAAACATAAAGATAAAATACAAAATAAAATACTGACATCAGACATAAATAACTCAAATTGGACATCAGTATGTGAACACTGCTTAATGTAGAACTGAACTGAACTTTTTTTTTTTTTTGTATTTGTCACTGTTCTGATGTTTTGATCTTTGCAGTACAGTCACACGATCTTTCAACGTGCAGTTTCATTTCATTTCCACCCCGCCATCCAGGAGCTGAGCAGAAAGATTATGCATAGCTTTCTATTCCCCACACAGCGAGGTCCACTTGGCTCTCTGTCGATGGAAAAACCTCCCACTCTGTTGCAGCGGAGAAAGTGGAGAAATTAACTGTCTTTGTCTTCTGGCTCCAGCTCAGTTTAATATTCCTTCTGTCCAAATGTATTTTTAGCAAACAACACAAACAATATTTAGCTCTCTGAGCCAACGTGGGCCAACATTATTAAGATGGCCGCTGGCAATTTTCCTGCTCACTGTCCGTCCACCAGGAGTGCAAATAAGTAGGAAAACTAGAAGCAGAAGTTGATTTTTTTCTCTTTTTTCTTCCTCCTGATCCTTTCATGTGCTAATAACTATTTATTTTCCATTCATCTTTCTCACTTTCTGTCTTTAACTTGGATTTTTTAGCATCTTTCTAATTCTCCCATCGTTTTCCTTTGTGCACCCGAGTTCCTCCAACCATCCAGCGATTCGTTACACCCATCAGCCTGGCATTCATCTTTCCTGATAAAAGGATTTTCCTCCGTACATTTCAGCAGTCGTCCCTTGTCAGATCTGCGAACATCAACGCAGGAGGATTAGGGGAGAAAGAAAGTATTTAAAAGTTTCTCACAAAACAGTTTGCTGTTTTTAGGAAAAGCTGCTGATATGAGACCAATGGAAGCAGTGGAGGTTATGAAGGTGACCCTGGATCCAGTCTGGTCCAATTAAAAGCAGAAGCCACGCCTGCAGACATGTGCTCAAAGATTAAATGTGGAACTTCCTGTGAACAGAGCATATAATTAGAACAGTGCTCTCACACTCCATTAGTCCAGCAAATGTCCATTTGTCAAACCTCTGTCTTACACCGCAGCTTCCATGTCTGCTGGAGCTGCCGCCACAATTACAGAAAGGTTTTGGCTATTATCCGGTGACGGGCCACATGAGCAGATACTGAAATTATCGGGAACGCAGCACGGCCGCTCATTAACGGGCCGCCGAGCACGTGTCTGTGTCTTCATTAGATAAATGCAAACTGTCCAGACACACTGCAACAAGTTTTAATTACAGAGACTCTGCATTTGGACCGAGACTGAATCCTGCATCAGAACATAATCATCTAAATATTGATAATAAAAAAAGTTTCTGTCTAATTGAGATGATTTATACAGAGAGCTCAGAAGGTGTAGACTGACATCAAAAACAACAAACACCTTGTCTGTAGGATGTGGTGTGAAATTACAAATATGTTGGGGTATTTTTCCCTTTTTTTAGGGTTAATATACATTTTTATTGTAACATTTCTCCCTTTTCCACTATAAACTCTGTGGAGTTTCTGGTTAATTTATATAAATTAGAACAAAAATTCCTACTAAAGCAGAATTGGACGGACGGACCTATGAGAGAACAAATATATTAGATCTGATTCACTGATGCATTAACTAATCACACCATGTTGAGCTTAGATTTAAGAGATTTCTCTCTTAAGTTTTGTAATTCAAAGTGAATTTTCCAGCGTAATAAAAAAGATGTAGATTATAAACGCAAAATAATATTAAAATAAAATATTCTGGTTAGATTAATGCTTTACCAAGCTTATCTACATGTACTCTTGCCCTTCTGGACCCACAGAGTCCCGGTCTATCTGCCCCTTGTGGTGTGAGGATTTGTTCAGCAGCAGCTGCCTGAGGAAGTCAGCTGAGAATCAGCTTTAAAAGGGGTTCCAGGTCATTTGTTGACGATGCCTCCCCGGAGCTCCTGGTAATAGCTCCTTTACTTCTTCGTTTTATGGCTGGAGAGCTCCTCCTCTCTGTGGCCAGTAAAACACTGGCCAGGCACGAGCCCCAGGAGACCGAGGAGGAGGACAGGGAAGAGAGATTGGATTCATGCAGCAGTGGATTTTTACTGCACAGAGTGAGAAAGATATTTTGTTCCAATCAATGAGAGAGATAAAATGAGTTATGAGTAAATGTGTTTGTAAAGGGAGGGGAGCAGAGAAAACTTGGGGTGGTTTTTCTGTCATTGCTCTGGAGAAATAACCAGCAGTAAACTGCAGGCGATTTTGGGATTTACTGTTTTGGATTTTTATCCAACAAATATTTGTTGAAACAAAATAAAGAAACACTTTTGTGAATCATGGTTATTGATCTTTTTTCTTATTGGTCGAAGCCCAAGTTAGGTAAACTCCAGCACGATTCAGAAAATACAAAAATAAGATTCAATGGCGTGTGGCTCTGTGATACTAGAGAATTGAATATATTTTTGTCTGTGCATCCAAGAAGTTTTCACAGTGATTTACTTTTTCCACATTTTGTTACAATTCAGACTTATTCCAAATTGTATTAAATGAATCTGTTATATCAGATACCCTTACTTATTAAAAATAGAAAACCAAGAAATCACATTTAAATAAGTGATCAGTTTGACCATCCACCTCTGCCAGTGTTTTCAGCCTCCAGTCTTTTTGATATGATGCCACCAGTTTAACTCTCATCTTCAGGCAGTTTGGTTGATTCATCTTTGCAGTAGTAATATTTATCTGGAGGGAAATGTGACTGTCAAATCAAATAAGTCTAGAAAATGCAGTTACAGACCACATAAAAGTACTGTCCAGGAACTTAAAGGGAGTGTTAACTGTAAGAATGTCACCTTAGAAAACTATTTTCTAAAAGTACAGCAAAGTTTGGAGGATTAATTCATCTTGGATAGTAAAAATTTTACACCCTGTCCTTAATGTTTGAAGTAGCTGTCTGCTTGACTTGCCCATGATCATTTCTTTCTAATTCTCCAAACTAAGATCATTTCAGCTGCCATCCCTTTAATTAACTTAATTTTTTCTTATTAAAAAATATTAACTTGGCCAATTTAACTTGTGAACTGGTTTTGGCCCAGTGAGACTTGCCATTCCCATTTTGTGTATTAAACACAGTTGTTTACCAAACAACCACTTGTTTGTTAAAATGTAGTAGATTTTACTATATTGAAATTGACAATAATGTGTTTGTGATGAAGAGCGTAATGATGAACGGTGGGTTCAGTCTTGAACCACTGCTCAGCCTTTCTATATTTTCTGTGCTGAGATGTTTGTTTTGATCATGATGGGGACAAAATGCTCTTTCATGTTTTTAGGTCAGTGGATCTAAATTAGTTTCACCTTGAGTTCAGAGAATAGATTTGTAACAATTATGGAATCTCTGATGCCTTGAGGGCTTGTTGGACCTGATTGCTCTTCAGGCCCCATGTAATTACATAAGCTTAGATTTGTTAAGCAAGTTACTCTGAATAAATCTGAATTAATTCCAGTTAAACAACTTGTAGCCATCACAAAGTGTTTAACACAAAAATACAATTTAGCATGTGATTTCTCTTGGGCACAGATTTCCTACTAGTCCAGCAAATATCTACCATGCTGAGTCAGTTACTGGTAACATTATGATAACATTAATGTCAAATGGCTTGTCTTGGGTTTAATGGAATAGAAATAATTTCACCTTTGACCTATCTCAGTTCTCCTGCTTCATGATTTCCTGTAATATTTATCTGACAGGTTTCCTTTGACTCTATAGCTTCACCAGTAGTGCCTTAATCCAGAGATGATTGTCTGTAACAAGGTTATCAGTTTGTATCCTTGGTATAACTCTTCTGTGGAGCATTGTGAGCTTCAAGCCCAGATCATGACATTACTTGTATATAATTTCCTGTGTTCACAAGTGTTTGTTGTAAACTGAGAGTAAATGACATTATCAGGAGCTGTGTTTCCATTGACAATGTAAGTGAACAAATTGACATTTCAAAAATAGACCCACTTAATGGAAATCAGGCAATTTTGAAAAAGCTTTTGTTTTTCGATAAAACGTTTTGGTGCTAGGATGAGGTGAGTTTTTTGGTCGTATTGAAATTGGTATATTTTGCAACACTTTTAATCACATCACACAAGTCATGTAAATAACAACCGGGTATTGCCACTGGCGCAAACTAAGATGAAGAAGATGACAAGAAATAGTTGGAGGATGACGTCATGTCTTGTTTTTATTGACTTATTACATGAACAAACGTATTCAATGGATGGATGGTAAATAGCATAGGTGCATGTAAACTTCTGATGGTTACTGTAACTATGCTAACAGGATTTTGCCAGTCAGGTTTTCTGATGTCGAATAATCTACACTTGTCTTCAGTCTCACCAGTTTTCTCTCCATTCACCCAGATTGCTCTGGATGCTCAGAGGATCCGTCTGATGAGGCTGCCAGAAGGAAAAGCCTCTTCCAGCTCCTCGTCCTCTGGGACTAGGCAGACTGTCTATGAAGTTTGCGTTTGTCCTAACGGGAGACTTTTTCTGTCCCTTGCTGGCGCCGGATCCACCTGCCAGATCAACAACAACGTCTGCCTCTAGGACTACAACTCTAGGATTTTGTACAACTATAAATAAGATATTTGGTGGGAGGGGGAAAAAATGACACGCAGAGCAGGCCAATGTACAAACGCTGTCTGCCTCTAGGACTGCCGGAGCCAACGGACAACAAATAAGCGTCATTTTTCAATCAAAAACACTTTAACCTTAGGTTCTACTGATGTGTTTAAAAAGTCAATAAGGACGAGTTTGCTTTAAGGTTTCTGAGAGGTGCCAAATTTCAGTGCGAACATATATTTTTCCCTAACTTCTACAAGACTCTAAAGGTTACAGGTTTCAATACCTTTTTAATACAGAAGGACAGAATGGCACCTTTTGCTCTCTCCTGGACAGAGACAAGTATAAATAAGGTTGGTGTTTGTATCATAATGGTTTGACCCTAAATGACTCACATGACACGGCTATTTATTAATAGCAAGCAAACATAGGAAACACTTAACGTAGAATTCCAGTGAGTATTTTCTCCTGCCAGAAATGGAGAGTAAATTCCTCTGAGATCTACTGTAAAAGACACTGATCTGTTCCCTTTTTTTCCCCTGGACCTTCTCAGTGCCAGAACCACTGGGGTCATCACCCATGACAACAGGCCAAGTATCTTTGCTATTTAAATTTGGTTTTGCAGAACAATTGAGAAATATTTTAGCTGCTGTGTTTGTATGTGCTTTTATTTTGCTGATTTTCACTCACAGTTTCTACATAAGTTTGGCCATGTTACCTTCACATCAAACTTAATTTCAATCCAATTACAAAAGTTTTATAAGGGTTTTGTGCATAAAATATTCAATATTTGTCTTCTTCTCATTAATCCCAAATGTCTTTTATCACACAAGCAGTTAAAAACAAATCAATCACAGCCGATTCATTAAAAAATCAAGTATTAAAGTAAGTGATTATTGTTCACAATGCTCCATAGAAGTCATACCCTGAGGTGTTATAAATCTTGAAAAATATATTTAATTTTAGTAAAAATCTAATTTAAAGTAGTGTGTTTTCAACCCTCTGCAGTTTTGTCATTTTGCCTTTTAACAAGAATATATTTCCAACCAGGCTGCTCAGAGAAGCAAAACTTACATTATGTTGATTTTAAACCACAATAAATAAATAAATAAATAAATAAAATAAGCTGCCTGAACCCTTGTGGTGATCACCCTACTGGTTTCTTGCCCTGTAAGTTTAAAAAAATAAATTGAACCACTCTTTTGAAAGAGGGGAACTGTGCCTGTGCCTTATGTCAATGCACTCGTGGCAAAAAGAAGCACATCAGACAAACTTTCTTTGGCATTAACGAGCTTCATGGTCTGATTTTAGTTTGGTTTTTATCCAGTTCACAAACCTTTTCCTTGTGTGCGAATGCAAAGACCTTCAGCTGCCTCCGACTGTAGACGCTCACATCCAACTGCTGTGAGGGATACAGTATGTTGGGTTTTCTTTCATGTATTATTTTTGTTTTTAAAAGATTGCTTTTTAGTGTGTGTTAAAGCTTGACTTGGCAATCTTGTGATACTGTGGAGTTTAAACTGTATTAATTTGATTTTTAAACACTTGTACACTTACCTAAAGAATACACTAAAATATATTTTTGTCATTAGAAACACGTTTCAAAGTCCACCTATGATCTTCAGCATTTGTTAAATTCTTCACAGGAGATGTACAGATATTCTCTGCAGAAGTTTTGCTGCCTTGTTTAATAACTCTAAAAATATCCAAGCTAATTAAATACTTCGGTAAGAGTTTGGACACATGTAAAATCCAACTAAAGAAAGGATATTTTATAAATTGTGTTGTACATTTCAACTTGCAAGCCTCCATTTTTTTGTGATCATAACACCCCTTCAACATTGGCAGTATTGTGGCAATACAGCTAACAATACAAGACTCAACCCCACCATGTGGTTTGCATACAACCAGGCAAAAACACAAGCTTGACAATTATGTGTCAAAAATGTGTCACAAAGTGCGGAATTGGTCAGTAAAAAATAAAAAACTTATTTGACAAGTTTTTTTGCTGTTGTTTTTTAAGCTCCATATGTTCAAATAAAACCTTTGTTGAGATATGAAGGACTTCTGTGGAGGGTTATATGATAAAAAAAAGTTGTAATTTTAGACTACAGTTTTATAAACGATGTATGAAAATCACTTTACTGAAGATTAGGCTTTTGTCAATGTTTGCAGTTAGAAGAAAACGTAGATGTTGGTAAAAGAAAAAGGTGTGTATGTGTAAGTGTTCAACAGGGTTGTGTTTTCCAACTGTTTGGAAAATATTCCTGAACCAGAAGAAAACCACTTGAAGATAAAAAAAGGGGGTTTAATTCAATAACATGTTTGTGTTAATTTTCAGAGAAACTCGCCACTCTTTTCTTGATTTACCTGACATGATGTGTTTTAACCTTCCAGCAGCAGCTGTCATTCAGGTTTCTCTCTGAAGGGAAGGAAAGGGAAGAGGTGGAGTTGTTGTGTTTGCAGCTGTATTGTGCAAAGTTGTGAACCAACTCAAGATGAAACATGGAGAGGAGGTGAAAATGGCTCTTTTTGTATAGATTTTGATGCAAGTTAGTATCTTTAATAGCATAAATCTTTATAGAATTGATTTAATCAAAATATTTTTTTGACAGACCTAATTATGAATCACCATAAACTAAATATATCTGTGAAGCTAATCCAGATGGTTGGATGCTATACCAAAAAACAGTCAACACAAGTAAAAGAATACTTCAGATTTGAATGGATTTTTTATTTTTTTTTTTTGCTATATCTTCAAGGTGTCCTACTCCAAACATTGAGTTATATTTCATAAATGTATAAATAATTTGGTGACAAAAGATACAATTTTCCATTACAAGAGACTTGTATGTGACATCCTCACTCTGTGTAGCTATTTATATCACCATTTATCAATCCACCGTTTAGCAATGTTAAAATATATGGTGTGGATGAAAACCTCTGTAAAGTTTTTAACAGTGATCTAAAACTAGCCGACGGAGGCTATGTAAACCAGACATCCTTCTCTGCACACTTCCGCTAATCCACTAATGTGCTAACAGTGGAGCTAATGTTTCATGTAGTGTTTTGCTAACTTGGAAAATGTTTAAATTCATTTTTCTGGAGAAATTCCAGAGAGCTAAATTACTTGGCTGTTGTGTAAACTTTCAGTCGAATTAAGATTGGCATCTGTGTTAATGTTTTAGTTAATGACTTAAGAATTCAAGCAGTTTGCCGTTTTATGCTCTTATTTTGAAGGGGGTGAAGACATTATGTTTACTCTCCTCATGTTCTTTCTCTTTTTTCCCCTAATCTGATTTCAAACAAAATACAAACAGAAACAAAATACAATATTGACAATACTGAACAATACATAAGCATAAATACAATAGAACATGTAAATTATGTCAAAATTAAATCGGTGCTTGAGGATTGTAGTCCTTTAAGGGCAGACATAATTAGAATTTAAGTCAGTGCTTTAGCACTAGCTTTTTTAAATAAAGTATTGAAAGCACTTTTTCAGAATTAATATTTAGGATTAGTGCTGTAGGGCTAGCATGGTTAATTTTGTAGTTAGCGGTGTCCACTACTGTTAATAACCAACACCGGACTATATGCAAGACATTTGGCGTCAAAATGCTACATCTTTTTTAAAATTCCTTGCAATGCAAAATAATATTTTTTTTTTTTTCAAAGATAAGTTATAGTCAAGGACATAGAAATATTTTGAGGAATTTTGGACAGTTTTAGAAGATGGAGCAACTTTAAGCATAGAGTTCAGTTTTTTAAACTGAACTCTAAGGGGGGTGGAAGTAAAGTTACCACCCCCTTCATATCACACAATTTAATTATTCAACATCTTTAGTGTTTTGTATCCTCTCTTAGTGAGGCGTGCCAACTTTTCCTTGTTTCAGCCTCCTATGTTGCTGTACATTATATATTTTCCCACATAACTAAACCTGAATCTGCTGTATTTACTTTTTGAATACATGTAAACAGACTTTTATAGGGCTGTGAATATAAATAATGTAAACATAAATGCGGTGATGCGGCGTTAAAGAGAAACGTTGCTGTTTTAGAAGCCTTTTTTTTATGTATGATACATGTTTTTATACTGAAAGGGCAAAAATTACTCCCAAAAAGTTAAAGGGTATTCATTGACTCAGCATGTACAGCAGTGTATACAATGCTGGCCTGTGGAGAACAAGTTCCTTTTGATTTTTTTCATGATCTCGTCTCTCCAGCTGAGCTCAGATATTCGCTACAAACACAAAGCTTCAGATGTTTTTGTTTTTCTACGTTGGTGCTGAGGTCTTTGCATTCCTTCTAAGTGTGCTGTCTGTAAATTTGCGCTTGTATGAGCTACATTTGATTCTGCTCCGCTGAACATGTTGAACGGTTGCCAGTGAATCAAACCCAGAAAACAACTGAAAACCTAAAGGGAAAGAGCAGAAGAAACACCTGCACAGTGTTGAGGAGTATTGTTTTTGCACATATGTAGTTTACTCCAACATTCCCACTTAAATGTGTGTAGGTTTAATTTTTTGCTAATAACATGAACCAGTTTAAGTTTCACAGATCCAGGATTTGTTCTACTAATCAGTCAGTCATTCAGTCATGGTAAGTGATAAGTAATTCTAATTAATGCAAAAAAAGTTTTACCTGTAGTTAAACTATATACATCCAACAAGGTGTACAAAAACACACACAAAGTGAAACCCTAAAATTATTTACCTTGTCTGTGCCAAAAACCAACCCCTCAGCGCTGTGCTTTCACTCTGAACACTGTGTACCTTCTTTTCCTGACAGCCCGCTCGTTTCTCCATCTTTTCTTTACTCTTCAGTCAGAAACTGCCGTTCATGGAGTAGTTTTCAAAGATGCCAAAATAAAAAAAGGCATTGTTCAAACTGGCTATGTTAGTCACTGGAGTTTTCTTGAAAAGAAGATGAATAAACACCTCAGATTTACGGCCACGCCGCAGCAGATGAAATATGCAAAAATGTGTCACAATGGCTTTAAAAATGTGAGAGTTTGCACAAAAATGTTTTGGTAATTTTGGTTCTCTAGAGTTGCCATCAGCAGTAAATCTTTCATTTTGTGGCGCAGGTATGTCTCGGTGATGCTGAGGACGTCAAAGGCAGACAGGAAAAAACTGTAGAAAACTACAGCTTTACACAAAAATGAGAAAAATGTCTACACAATCCTCAAAAATACTTTATCACAATCAAAGCTATGCAGAACGCTACCAGAGGGCCAGTTTTATGTCAATTTGAGTTTCTTGAGCTTCATGTTGTTGTAATGTTATTCCTTCATCGAAAAAATACCTGGAGTACTTTGATTGTCTCATACATGTTTGAGGAATCGCTGTGCATTGTTCTGATGATGTGCTAAAGGTGGAGAGTTAGAAAAAGAGAGATCTTCTTAAAGAGACAGAGGCCAATTTCAAGGCATCAAATTTCTTTTAAGTTATGTTTGATATTACTGCATTTTTATAACAAATGAAGATATAAAATGGCATTATGTGGCTGGAATATACATAATGTTGCCCCTTTAAAAGCAGACAGGGAGAAAAAAAACCAAAAGAAGAATACAAATACCTAAAAATTATAGTAAAAAACTTGCTCTGATAAATGCAATGGAGTATTAGGCCCATATTAACAACAAAGTAAAACTAAAATTAAAGAATAAACTTGTACGAGGATAAAGTCTAATGTTAGACTAAAGTCAAAGCAACACAAGAATAAAGTTGTTAGTATAAAAAATAGGAATGAAGTCATAATATTACAAGAATAAAGTCATAACATTATGACTTTATTCTCGTAATTTTATTTTTTTGTAATTTTCTTAACATGGCCTTAATACATGTCATGTTGTGTATTAGGTCATAGATAACCGATTGCTTTTATAATAAGGTTTATTTTACTACAAAATAAACAGTGAAATGGTTTTATTTGTGCAAACAAAGCACAAAATCTTACCAAGAACTTTTGGTTTAATTTCTAGTGCAAATATCTTAGTACACCTGAAACAAGACCAAACTAACTTAGAAATAACTTTTCAGAAAGATTTTAGCTTGTTTTAAGTTAATTTTAATATTTAAATATTGATAATTGCATTCAAAAATGCTTTATTGATGCTAAAGAGAAATCAAAAATATTTTCCCATGATAAAAGTGAACTAGTACTTCTTATCAATATTCTAGAATTCAAGGTAAAGGTAATTTTATTTATATAGCACATTTTCATTAACAAGGCAATACAAATTATTGACTTAAAGTAAGTTCATATTTTGCTCATAAGTTAGTTTTGTCTCATTTCAAGTATGCAAAGATATTTGCTCTAGAAACTAGATGAAAATACTTTGTAAGATTTTGTATTTTTGCAGTGTAGTGTAACAGTAGCAGCTCAGATTTGAGGGGTTTGTGGTCATTTTCTCATTTACATTCCCCATTTTCACCCTGACTAGATATTGTCATCATGTTGCAGGATTTAGATTTACTTTTATGCACACCTCAACTTTAAAGTGACACTTTAATTTTGTAGATAAAAATCTATGCTTGAAACGGCTAAATCAATACGTAGGAGAATTATGCAGCCATTTCTTATTCTCATGTCTGCTGATAACATCAACACCCAACCTAAAACATGAACGTTCATCAGTGATAATAGCTTTAATCTTCACTCAAAGCCAGCGAGTCTCTTTGTTTCATCTCCCAGTGTTTAATACTTTTACATTTTCATGGTGCAATCATTGTGTAGAATTAGTTTCCAGATGGCTTTATTTCTCTTGGCACATAAGAAAAGGAGGAAAAGACACCTGAAGCTGTTAGCCAGACGGTGGGGAGAGTTTTTATTCCAGGAAAAATTGTTCAAGCTGTGATTCTGATTTAAATTAAAACAAACATACTGAATTTTTACTTTCTAGTCTAATTAGTAGGACTTGATACTTGAGGCCTCGAGAAATGGGATGCATCACGTTGGCTCGTTAGCTAATCTCTGTTGAGCAGCAAATAACCTGAAGCTACATACAAACTGAGAAGATGATCAGTTCAACCTGTGATCGTATCTGCATCAGTTATTCAATTTCTCTTTCTAATAATGTTCTTCAATCATGTACATATTTCAGTTTTAGTCCTAGTTACTGCTGATAGTTTCTTATTTAACAACTCTAATTTTGCCATTTCACTTGTAATAAAGGACATTTCAGGGTTACAGATAAAAAAAAGCGCATGCATGGTAATATGCTTTTACTTGGCAGTAGTGCTATTATTAAAAGAGCGAGGCTCTTCATACAAAGAGCCACTCTCTCAGAGATGACTGTTCTCTTGGATTATTGGAATGAGAAGCCCATAAAAGCTTGGAGTGAGTTATTGGCTCTGCTTCTTTCTGCCTGAGAGCAAAGTAAAGGAGTTTTTCTGGAAGAAAGTTACCAAAGAAGATGACAGTCTATGAAATGTAAAACCTCATTACTTGAACAATGACTACAGTGAGTGTTTTATTAATAGTTGTGAGGCTTTTTCTCTGAAAACCTGAGCCTAAATATTTCAGATTTTTATGGAGGTGGAAAAAAAAATCTTTGTTCTGCAGAGTAGATCTAAAAAGTGTTGTTATTCTGTCATAGATTTGTTAACTCCTGCTGAAAAGACTCATCAAAAGTGACACAGCGCTTTTAAAAGCAGGTCAGGACCGCAGAATCAGATGGTTACCTGCAAAATGTCCAGAACTCATAAAAGCATGCACCATATATCAATCACAATGTGCATTTGTGCTATTTTTGAAAGCTAGGGAGTAATTTAAAAAAAAAAACTATTTTCAGTCATGCTCTCAAACCCGGATATATGCGTATGGAAATGATGCTGTGCCTCGTACCAGGAAGTCTGTCACAGGCTGTCTGTTTACTTCACAACTCAGTTTTCACTTTATATGTCTGCACTGCGGCAATTCATAACATGTCAACTCAAAGTACTTTACAAACAAAAAGTCAGTTCAATTCAATCATACATACCAGTAGTTATCAAACATTGCATTAAGTTCAGTTCATTACTCAATTTTGTTTAAAAAGTTTTCAGTCTAAACAATCCATTTTTAGGAAGAAATCATGATAAGAAATTATTTTTGGGAGTAGTGTTACTGCAATATAAATTTTACTTAATATCATTGTAATGTATCACTACTTTTACTTAAGTAAAACTTATTCAAGAACAAATATGTTTTAACCAAGCATTCAGCAGACACATCCTCAGTTTATGTTAAAGTGAGATGTCTTGTTTTGTTACTCTGCTAGTTTCTATTTGCTGAGTCTGTTGTGCCATTTGTAGATCAAGAAGATACAGTAAACACTGTTATCACTGGAAGTATTTTACCCTGTTCTAACATACCCTACTGCATTTCAGAAGTTATATATAGAAACAAACTGGAAGTGTGTTTTGTGTGGCTAAATTTATGTTGTAAACTTTTATTATTTTTTTCTTAATATAGGATTTAAAATATCCATCCATCCATCCATCCATTTTCTAAAACCTTTGTCCCTTAGTGGGGTCGGGAGGGGTGCCGGTGCGTATCTCTAGCTAATGTTCTGGGCGAGAGGCGGGGTCACCCTGGACAGGTCGCCAGTCTGTCGCAGGGCAACACAGAGACAGACAGGACACACAACCATGTATACACAAACTCACACCTAGGGACAATTTGGAGAAACCAATTAACCTTACAGTCATATTTTTGGACTGTGGGAGGAAGTCGGATAAAATATCAGAATAATTTTTCTCTGAAGAAAAAAAATAATATTTATTAAAACAGCCTTCTCTGGGTTTCCCCTAGAAAACTTCCTAAGATAGATAGATCTAGAACTTTAATAATTTTATATTGAGAATAACATTGCTATCAAATCTGATTTATTGATGCCAGTAGGGCCCTATGCCTTCCACAATGAGGATAACCCTGACAGAACTGTAGAATTTCATAGACAAAATTAAATCAATAATAAAACTCAGAATGAGAAAGGAAGAATATGTTGGAGGTTTTTGCAGTGTTTTGGCCACTAATGAGGGGAAATAACTTTTTAGCACCTTGTAAAACAAACTTGATGTTTTATTTTGAAACAGAAAAACAGTAAATGTTGACTTGTGGCTGTTTTTCTTTTTCAGTTTTCTTTTATTCACCCCTAATTAAATGTGCTTTGGGTTAAAATGCAATTTTGAAAAATAAAAGCAGAAAAAGTGGAAATTGGGAAAAAATAAAACAGATTTCACAGGTTCCATAATCTTGTGATTTGAATTGGAGTTTATAGTCAGTTTACTGTGTTTGCCTCACGCACTCATCTGGATTCATTTTGTTTTATATACAACAACAAGAGAAAACAATTTAGGAATGAGGCTTGTAAAGAAGGAAAAACAGTTACAAGTGTGAAAATGACAGAAAACTGAGCTACTTCCATATAATCCCTCTCACTGTAAGCTTATAAACACAGGAAAGCAGTAAAACTAGAATCATTTCAGACCAGTTTTCTGTTGCTTGGCTGTTGTAACTAGCTTGTTGCTTTTTTACATAACTCTTGTATCCTGTTCCATAAACTAAGGCTGCACCCATTAGGACCCCCCACCCCAAATGAACATTTCTGTGGCTATTATCAGTCAACAACAAGAAAGGAATTAAAAACACCCAAGCTGTCCCACTAGGTTTTCCAGAAAGCCACACATCTCAATCTCCTCCCTGTTGAAGCTGGCAGGAGGCTCACAGAGGAGACCATAATCAGCCAATGTTCAGACTTTTTCTCCTTTTGCATTACCACAGTGGTCTGTCATTTTTGTTTGTGCTGATCCAAAGCTTTGTGTCCTGCTGGTACTTTCTCCCCTCTTAGCTCTGAGGCGGCAACAATTTTGTTTTTTTGTTGTTTTTTGTCTGCTTCAGGCTGTGTACTAGCTGGCTGTGATCAGAACTGCTCAGTGTTTCCTGCCCAATAAACTCACATGCAGTGATTTTACAGAAGACTACAAGGAAAAACTGTTCTGTGGATAAGTAAGTATGCACTTCAGAAGCCTGTTATGAAATAACTCCATTATAGAATCTAATGCATAAGGCTTAGGGCCATCATTTGTCAGGAATATAGCATACTTTTCATAGCTGTCTAGGAAAGAATCCCATTCACAGGCAGTTGAAACTGAAACTTGAAACTGTTATTATTTAGGTAAACCTTTTACTGATTGAATGTAACCTTAGTCATCATCAAGTAGAATGTGATATGTTACAATCTGCAGACTGTAATTTCTGAAGCTGAAACAATTAGTGAGGTCAATCGTGATGAATTGATTACTAAGCTAACCTAATAATGGTAACTTAAGTTACAGAATTTTATGTATAAACCTATTTTTGCTTAAAAATAGACAACATTATAGAATGGAGCTTTCTAGAATAAATGTTTTATTTGTTTGCACGGTATTTTCCTCTTGTCAGTCACATAATCTCCAGACTGTTTGAATAGAAAAATTGGATTCTGAATTAGAAATTGTTTCTAAATTGAGTCATGATTCTAAAAATTGGAATCAAATTGAAATGCTAGATACTGAAAGATGCACATCTAGTATTCTAGTAATGGTAGTACATCTAGGACTGAAAAAAACAGGTACTTTTTGAAAAAACATCTTAAGATTCAATAGTGGTCAAGTAAGGTAATAATCACATATAGGTTATCATTAGCATATTGAGCAGAGTTAACTTGCTAGTATGACCCAACATGGAAATGTTAGGACCTCAGCTGACCTTAGCTTTATTAGCATTTTTAAGTCAGTAATGGGTAAAAAATGGCCATTACTGCTGCACAGCAGTGAGTTAATGTGGGATTTATTTGTTGCAAGGTAATACTCAGGTTTGTTGAATGTTTTCTCAGTCATCATGGGTTTTATTATTTACTGATGGATGAGCAACTCTGCATAATGCCCAGGCCTGTCATCATAAGCAATAAATGAAATCACATGATAAATTGAGACAAACTCAGTACCTTCCATATGTACAATTAGTCATTTTTCTAGTGTATCTCTTATACCAAAAACTGAACAACCAATGTCTTCAGTCTGGTGTGTTGGTCTGATTAGTCCTTTTTTGATAGGACAATTTTTTTATGCAGACAATGTATTCATTGTTTGAGTTTTGTTTATTCAAAATGTCTTCCAGTGTTAAATGTTTATAGGACTTTAATGTTTATTGATTTTTGACAATGTATTGAAATGTGAGAATGCCGTTTCAATTATATTACTTGAAAATGGTCTCAAAACAACATTAACTTTTATCGCAATAACTTCTGGGACAATTTATTGTCCAGTAGAACTTGTTGTGACAAACTAGAGTCGAATTTCACCCAGTATTTAGGCAACATTTTAACTGATATCAGACTGAGTCAAAATATGTTGGTAATTTATAGACTGAGTTTTATTTTGGGGAGTTTAATCCTTCATTGGATTTTATCCTGGAAGACTAATCCTGAATCCAGACTCTACTGTTGTAGAGTCTGGATTCTTTGGAGAGATTATTACAGCTGTTTCAGACCATCTACTTTTGAGCTGAAAAGCATAAATCTTACACAATCAGGACCATCAAATGCTCAACATTCTGCTGTAATATGGTATGTAAATTATACAAGCTTCTAAATGAAATAGGCTGCAGAAACAATAGGAAAGGCTTTAAAATGTGGTACAATACGTAGGAGCAGAAATTAAAATAAAACAAAGCAATCCAGAACAGAGGTGAGGCTATAAATGTGACTTATGTCTTGCAATAACTGAGGATGTTTTTGCTTTGCATAATTAAGGACAGCTCTGGGTTTTGTTCTACTGTCTGTGATGCTGCTGCGACGGGGTGAGAAAATCATGATGGTAATGATGCACTGTAAATTACATGCAGCACTTTTCAACTGTATAACTTAAGCTGAAGTTATGCTTCCATCCTAACAGCATAACTGTAACAAGACCATTACAGGACCCAAGCAGAGTGAAGTAGTTTGTTTGGAAACACACACCTTTCAGGAAAAAGTTTCAATTTCAACTTCCATCATCTCAGGTATTATTGTTTTGGAAAATAATTGTAACAAACATTGAAAACAAAATGTTTTCTCAATGACATGCAAGTCTGAGCTGCTGCTATAGTAGCAATTAGAAGTGTCTTCAAAGAGAAGTAGCTTCTTAAAATGTTAATTACATTATTTTTTACTTAAAGAATTTGTAAATGTAATCAATTATTTTGCAAAACAACTGACAAGAGTCAGTTGTTTTGACAACTTCCTTTGTATATTTTTAAGAAAAAATATACAAAGGAAGTTGAAATATTTGCAAAGTCATCAACTAATTTGTTTAGTGTGGTGATCCTGGGTGCTCGGGTGGTTTTCCTGCTGCTTCTCGCTCCTTCCACCAGGGGCCGCCTGGTGGATGATCTCTGGTGGGCGTGACCAGGGACGCTGGGATCCTCACACCTGTCGGAGATTTTCTCATCTCCGAAGAGGTTTAAGAGTGGAGTCAACCAACACATCGATGCCAGATTGTTAACCAGTAATGGTACTGTAGGCCACCACTAGAGCAGTTTGTGATTCCTCTGAGAACCTTCCAGTGACACCTGTTGTGTTTACTCGTTTCCAGACAACCTCCTCGAGACGTCCTGGGTCACCCCCCGAGGCTTTGAGTTCCTGGCTGTACCTGACCCTCTTACCCCTCGCCGGTTGCCCTCCTCGATCTGCCCCGGTAAGCTGAGGCCCGCAGCTGTCCGCCCTCTGACGCCGTCTGCTGGTTTCCCCCCTACACCGGCTGGTCCGCAGCAGATTGCCACACCCGAAACGACCCCAGGAAATACCAGTATCCACCCCCGCTTACCTACCGCCTGACAGTAAGATCGGTCCCGCTCATTCAGAACCCGGACATCCACAGACCTTTACTCATCACTCATCCTCTCTTCCAGCCCGTTCCTGCTGCCGAGTTCCTTGAACCCTGCTGAAGCTCTATTGTTTTGTTGTTTTTTTTCATTAAACATCTTTTACTGATACTTGGTTCTCTTGTTTCTGCATGTGGGTCAAAAAGTTACCTCCCAGCATGACATTTAGTTTATCAATTGTTAGATTATCAATTAATCGTTACCACACTCAAAAAGAGGAGCAGAGGAGGCTATGGGTGAAGGTCCTTTTGAACTGAAGCCCAAACGATGATTGGCTTGGTCCACGCCGATAGGTCCAGGTTGCAGAGAGGCGGGCGCTGATTGATGAGGCAGGTGCGACTAGAGTCTTTCAGACTGAACTTCAGTCAAGACTCCATTTCTCATATAACCCAGAAGGTATTTTAATTTTAAAATAATTTGAGCTTTTTCTGTTTTTTAAGCATCCAGATTATCCTTTTTTCTACATCAAAAGCAACAATAATATATATATATATATATTTATATATATATAAATTCCCTTCTCACCCTCCGCGGGTGGTCTCTCTCTTTCATCCTCTGAGCTCGGGTCCTCTACCAGAGGCCTGGGAGCTTGAGGGTCCTCCAGTATCTTGGCTGTGCCTAGAACTGCACATTTCTGGACTGAGATGTCTGATGTTGTTCCTGGGATCTGTTTGAGCCACTGCTCCAGTTTGGGGGTGACTGCCCCGAGGGCCCCGATGCTGCCCCGAG
>NW_015113527.1:54060-77295 GCF_001443285.1 Poecilia latipinna | reverse complement strand
AGCTCACAGGCCTCTACCAGAGGCCTGTGAGCTTGAGGGTTCTGCGCAGTATCTTGGCTGTGCCTAGAACTGCACATTTCTGGACTGAGATGTCTGATGTTGTTCCTGGGATCTGTTTGAGCCACTGCTCCAGTTTGGGGGTGACTGCCCCGAGAGCCCCGAGGGCCCCGATGACCACAGGCACCACTGTGGTCTTCACCTTCCAGGCCTTCTCCAGTTCCTCTCTGAGGCCCTGGTATTTCTCCAGTTTCTCGTGCTCCTTTTTCCGGATGTTGTGGTCATTTGGTATTGTTACATCCACCACAACGGCTTTCCTCTGTTCTTTATCCACCACCACAATGTCCGGTTGGATCGCCATTGCCATATATATATATATATATATATATATATATATATATATATATATTTTTTTTTTTGCAAGAGCATCAAATGAGTTTCAAAATGGTTTTTCAATTACAGAAACTTTTTTTTAGCAACATTCTGTCTTGTCCCTTTCATTAAAAACTTCTAATCAGTGATGCTGAGGGCATCTGGATGTCCACGAGATAACGAATATAAAAACAATAAGTTGGTTTTTCTTTTCAAATATCCTGTCAACTCAAAGTTAATCATCTCTTTCAATTAAAAATGTTCCTTTTATTGCATAAAAGAAAAGAATCCAGATTGATTTCGGACAGAAAACTTTTTAATTACACCCTGATCCTGCTGCTCTGTTGGATTGTAAACAACACCGAATCGAAGACATGAAGGGAGAGGAAGTGAGTGGGAAGGAGAGAGCGAGAGCGCCGGGAGTCGTGAGGCTGATAATATCCGCCGAGGCATCCTGCCTGGTCGGGATGTAAACAAAGAGACCCTCTTAATAACATCTGACATTAGCAAGCGTCTCATCAACACTGCGTATGGACATGTTTCGAAGGGCAAATATGTATTTCAAAATGAATTAGGAGTTCAGTAAACAAAATGGGAGAAAAAGTAGCCTAAAGTCATAGAACCAACGTCAGTAACAGTTTACAATGTGAGCACATTAATTATCATAAACTCACACACGGCATCATGCCCAGAAAAATAATTTACATTGTACGAAAACAATCAAACGGGTTGAATTATTAACATCTCGTGCATGCCATCATGCAAAAACAACATTCTAATCAATTCCAAATGTGCAATATTTAAATCGAAAAACTATTCCTGTTGTTTAAATTTCTTCCTCATTAATGTCCACTTCTGTTTACACATCAAGGTTAACTGAGGCCATGCTTGGTTTTTTAATGCAGTTTTTGACTCCTTTGATGTCCTTTGCTCCTGTTAACTAGTTTGTTTGTAGCCTGAAGTAATACCAATTGGGATATTTTTTTTAGTCCTTCAAGAAACCTTAGTAAAGCAAAAAGGTCTTTCACATCTGTGTTACATGAAGCCAACCAGCTTCTGACACCAATAACACAATTTTCCAACTGAGGATGATTGAGCGCCATTTCATAATTTATCTGCATTTCTTATTTTCCTCAGAAACGTCATGTTTGAGTTCCAGCCCTATGACAGAGATTGGGTTGACAACTGCATAACATTGATCCTGTTGGTCAATAGAGTTTTGATGTCCCTTAAAATAAACAGTGGGAACCCAGATAAAAACTTTTGTTATATTTCGCTTTTTGCACAAACGAGCTCCTTCATTGCCACTTGCTGAGTGAGACTGAGAAAAGGCACAAGGGGAGATCCAGACTAAAGCAGTCATGCAGTGTTAATTTGACTAGAAATATTGTATGTGATGTTATCCGAGGTGCCACACTACCTTCACATGAGGCCTTGCATGGTCCACAGTGGGAAGTGCGTCATTTGACTCTAAAGTCCAAAATGATTACTCAGAGTTGAAGAAAATGCTAAATACCGTATGACTATGATGCAAAGTCAAATGTTTTAAATTGTTTTTGATACATACAGCATTTTCATAACAACTGAAGATAACCTTGATTGCACTATAAAATGATACTGTATGCCTGGAAAATACACAAAACCTCCCTTTAAAATAAAGATGCCAGTCTCATTTTTGAAGTCTAAATCTGGCAGAGATGTGAATAATTGTGGTCTTCACTGTAGGCTGGGTTTGTCTTTCTGTTTAGGAAGGTAAATTATCCTGTGCTGATGAGAAGTCTGCCATTTTGTTTATCAGTTTTCTTTGATAACAGGCACACAGAAAAGCTTGAAGATTTTTTTTTAATCACCACGACTTTGTAAACAATTAGCTTGAATTTAATCAGCCTTTCATCACTTTCCTATGATTCTAAAAAAATTACAAAGCATCAGAAGTTAAAGCATGAAACACTTTCCACAAGGTTAAAATACAAACTTTCAAGTTGTTAAAACTAAGCTCACAAAGCATCTGTTCATCTTTATTCATCACCATCTCTATAATGTCAGTTGAGTTTGTAGGTGGTAATTAGAAAACCACTGCAGTTTGGTGTTGTATGTCAAATCTTCCTGAGATATGACATCTTGATGTATCTTTGTTGCAAATCGACCATTCATTCCTGCCTTCTGTGAACCCGTATTATCTAAGAAAAAGACGTAAAGTCAATTTAACGTAGCAATTTCCCCTAAAAAGATTGAGTCTGTCATTGTTTTGATGGATATCACTGCAGAGAAAACAGTTTCTTTATGTGGATGGGAAGAAAGAGCTGACACCACCATTCACATCGAGTCTTTTTCTCACTGAATCTGCATAATGTACATTGCATTTCTTAGTGCCACTTCCTTGTTCAAAGTCAAAGACAGTTGCATAACATTTTTCTTCATGATAATGCTGTCATTTAAGACTTCACTCCTGGAGCTTGGAGTCAGTATCCTGCTGAAGGACACTTCTGACAGACTCTCTGCAATCAAAGCCGAGTTTCATTCCCAACACGCCACAACCTGCTGCTTTATCAGGACCCTTGAACCCAGATTGCAGCATACGAGTGGCTGACTGCTGGTTTACAGCATGTTTAAGGTTGTAAAGAGGAGATGGAAGCTATTTTTAAAGGTGTCCCTGAACATGTCGGGGCTCTTCACTGGGCTTTAAAAGCATTCTCATCTCTTTTATTGTACTGGTGCTATCCTTGATGTGGCCACCAGAGGGATATGCCTGCCCTGTGGAGCCCCATCTAATACCTCTTAACTAAAACTGAAATTCATGAAAAACACAACTTGTTTATTGTAATTTCCAGGTCTGCATAGGGGTGGAAATCTAAGATTAATAGAGATGTATTATTTTTCTCAGAGTGATATCATTGATTTATTAATTGCTGATTGTGACTCAAAATTCAGTTTCTAAGGATGAATAGAATGTTGCACAAAAATAATTTTAAAAAGATTTTGATTCAGAAAAAATATACATTATTTAATTCAATGTATAAATACCTTAATTATCCTAAAGGAAAATTAAATGCTGCTTTTATTTGTATCATCCAAGTATCTACAAAGACTAGTAGCTGTCAGTGTCTCAACGAATCTAAAGGATCCTCTGATTGAAGAGTGTTACTGTACAACCGTCTCATGAGTTTCATGACATTCTAAATTACATTAGAAATTGATTATTTTAAAGAAAAATCTGCGCATTCTACCAATTTTTTTCTTTAACCACTTAAACATTTTCTGCATCAAGATGCAAATAAATAAATTCCTCTTTGAAAAATAAGAAATATTTAATTGCCTAAAATGCAATGATAATGCATTCTTTTAGTGAATTTGAAATTAAACGATGCCTCTTGAGTTTCGGCTAAGACATAATTACAGACAAGATGTTTCTATCTTAAATGTAAAATGCCAGTTTTGGCTTATTTACTGCTCTGATTAAACTATTTTTTTCCATTAAATCAATCAAAGCAGTTTTTTATCTGCATACTGATAAAAACTGTATGTAGTTTTGTATTTTGTTTTTATCATACCAATCAGACAGATCCTCACATTTTTTTATGCTCATGTGTAATTGTGAGTTTATTGCAAATATTTGCAAAAATGATGAAAAACGTTGGGTTAAAGTAACTGCTAACTCCCAGCTACAAGAGGCAGTATGTCTTACTTTTACTGCTGCCTAGTCTGTGATTAAGATGGCAAGTACGGTAACAAAATGTCACATTTGACTTACTGTCATACATAAGTACAATTATTGCACAAGTCCTTGCAAGTATTTTTAAATCAGCAAAACAGAATCTTAGATTATTGCAAAAAAATAGCAAAAAATAATTGCATAATCTTGGAGGAACTCAACAATTTGAAAAGATGCTCAACATTATTAGTATCAATGCAGACAGCAATTTATTAATATTTGATCAGTACATTCAGGCATCACTGGCCCTTGGGAACATTCATGATTTTGATGTGTCCCAAAATGAAAATGATTTTGATACCACTACTGCAATATTTAACTGTAATATTTGTTAGCTTAAATTTCCATTTTAGTTTGGATTTTTTTTTTCTTTTTATACCTTGTGGAATCTTTGAACCTGGTTGCGGATTAATGCATCCCAGTCTCTGCGTCACTGTATACCAAAGTGTATTTGTGAAGTGAGCCCCTCAGACTGACAGCTGAACTGTCCACCCTGCCTCAGTTTAGTTCACACTCACATTAAATTTAGGAGGGCAGAAATGGGGAAAAAGAAAAGAAAAAACATCATAATTTGCTTGCTGACAGCAGAAAGATTGAGGCGTAGTAGTTTAGAGAGATTATGCTGAGTTTAGAAAAGTTGTTCTGGCTGCATCAAACACTTGGACTGACGGAAGAAGATGAGACGTTTCCGAGTGTTTACTAGAGGCAGACGTCCTTGTTTGTGTTGGAGGGAATAATCTTCCAGGAAAGATGTGGAAGGAAGCTGTTTGTAGAAAGTAAGAAGCAAAAAGGAAAAGTTTGTTCTTATCTGTAAATCCTGTGTTTGGGTCCTCAATCCAAAGCACCGCTTATGGAGGCTGTTTGTTACTGACCCATGGTTACTCCTGGACATTGATTTAGTGTACATCTGTAAAGAGCCAAGTCTTTACAGATGTACTTGGAGTTTCCCAACAAATAAAAATCACACCAACCAAAACTGCCTAAACTTTGTTCGCAAGATTAATAACCAGAGTTAGACCTGTCTCAATAATTACAAACCTAAAGGGATTGATTGTGCCTCAATTAACAAAATTAAATCAATTATTGGTGACAATCCACTCTGAATTCTGATTCCCTATCAGGCATCAATCTGATTCCTCACTCCAAAGCTGCTTAATGTATGTAGACTGGTTTCCAAAATGAAACACATTACGTGAATCTAGACGTGATGAGTTGAAGAGTATAACAACAAAAACTTCAGAGATAGTTTTTTTGTTTTGTTTTGTTTTTTTGTTTGTTTGTTTTTTCATTCAAATGACACTGTAGGAACCTAGAACGAACATCAACAGTCTGGTGGATATTTTCCATTCAGTCTTCATTTTAATCAGATTTCTTTTCTGAAAAAAAAATATCACCTCTCTTTCTCTTATTAAGGCAAACTTATAACAATCAACAATAATTGAAAGATCCAGTTTCCAACTAAACTGAACTTCTCTTTGTTTCATTTAAGTAGTATGCTTAGTTTATTGATGAGCATATGAAAATGTACATTTTACATTAAAATTAATTTTGCTTTAAACAAAAGCCTCAATTTCATGTTTGCCATGATAGTTTGAGGAGCTAGCAAAACAAATGTCACGATCATAAGCATGCTGAATAACATTTCAATAAGTTATTTTAGCTTGTATTTTGTAATAATTATTGAAAAACAGATTTGATTTGATTTAAATATATATATATATATATATATATATATATATATATATATATATATATATATATATATATATATATATATATATATATATATAGTTGCACTACACTCTGCTTTTTTTTTTCTCATCTTCCCTCCAACTTTCTGAAGCCAGCCCCAGCACCCCCTGTTGGCTCCCACTTTGAAAAACACTACTGTAAACCAAGGGGTTTTGTTCCAAATTGTCTGTTTGTGTTGAATCTCAGACTGAACTTCCCCCAGAGCGCTTTTAGATCCCTGGACAGTGTGCCTGTTTGTTAGGTCTCCATCCTACTATGCTCAGACAACTCCTCTTTTGATTTCCTCCTCCTCCCTCAATAGTGTTTAGGATTCACAGATTTCTCAGTGGAATGTAACTTCAAATTATACATGGAAAATTTGCAATTGTGATTTTTCTTTTTTTTTT
Source organism: Poecilia latipinna (assembly GCF_001443285.1). Taxonomy (NCBI): domain Eukaryota; kingdom Metazoa; phylum Chordata; class Actinopteri; order Cyprinodontiformes; family Poeciliidae; genus Poecilia; species Poecilia latipinna. The sequence goes on along the minus strand of NW_015113527.1, from coordinate 71,076 downwards.
TTTTAAATTAACATTTTTAGAAAGGGTCTCTATTAGCAGCTGTGGTCCCTAAACTGTGTGAATACCAAGGGTTGACTGTAACCAAATCTTCAGTTTATAAACTGAAATTTTAGTCTTTATCACTATTACTTTGTGGCTCAAGTTCTCAGTTCCCTTGTTTGATTTTTAACATAACTGAAAACAAATAGTTGTTAAAATGATGGTTTATGTCCTTTAACCTCTCTCCATCGCCTCCTCTTCCCATCTGTGTGTTCAGTGTACAACACTGAACAGATACACAGAGGAGAAATGCCTCATCTGAAAGTTACTAACAAGTCACAGTGTTACCTTTTGCTGAGTCAGCAGGTCTGACTGGAAACAACTGAGGCCTCACTTTGTTTTTTTCATTTGCAACTCATGATACCTACACAAGCACACAACGTGAAAGCTGCTGCAGTCGACACAAAGCTGCCCAGAGAGCGTTTAGATGGATAATCAAGATGGTGGTTGGCTTTACAGCTCAATTAGCAGCTGTAATTAAAACACCCCATGAAAGACAGATAGCAGGGATCAGTATTCTTCTCTCAAATGCAGCAAACCGCTGCCCACTGGAGCTCTTGCTGAACAGCGATAAAGAGATTCAGATGGTATATTTGCAGAGAAACAACGAGACATGAGGGTTTTCCTACAGAGTTATGAGCTTTTCCATTGGAGATGCATAAAACTATCATCTCCAATAGTTCGGATTTGAAAGTTCTCACTGAATTTTATGCAATTGTTTAAATTTTTTAGATGTTATAGTCACACCATACCTTTTGCTATTCAGTTTTGTATTTGCAATGCAAGAATAGCATGAAAATATTTTCCAGTTAATCAGTTGGACTATCTACACAAGCAAGAAAAACCTGATTAACTGACATTCTAGGTTGTTCATTGTCAACTATAGCAATAGAAATGAGTGGCACTCCTTTAGTTTCTACAAAAAGCCACATTTATCTTTCCTATAAGTGAATAAAATTATGATAACCTTCTTTTAGCTTGCTAATTAGCACTGTGCAGCAGCAGTAGTTGGGGGAGGGGCATTACCCCGTCAGTCTGTGCTTCTTAGGATGTTTCTACATCTATTGTTCCTTTCTTTTTCTGAATCAGTTGATGAGTTTAACTTTTAGCTCCTTATGGTGGTTTGGTTTCTTTTCAACCAGAGAAAACCAAGACCAAACACTCCAAACCAGACAAGATCGTTCCAACTGCTAATTGGACAGATAAGTCTTTTTCAGTATTTAAGTTTGGAGGAAAAATCAAACATAAATACAGGAAATTTGCGCTAATTGTGGAAACAAACAAGTTTGTTTCAAACACATTTTATGTCCAAACACCTCCACAGTAGAAATGAAAGGTCTGGACACCCTGCTAAGATGGATAAACAATTCAGTGAGATAAACTGGGATAATATTCAACCATTTGAACAGCTTCAGATTATTGTCCACAGATTGAATGTTCCAAAACAAGATAAGGAAATAAAGCGGGATTCAAGCTTTCTTAATGAAAAGAAAAAAATCAGTACCAACATCCCTGTGCTGGAGGTTAACAAACTCATCAGAGCACGTAGCATGTAGCTAAAACCAACCAGTGGAGATGGAGCATGGATGCTGCTGATGGATGGAGTCGGCCGTCACTTCGCTGCTTCACATGGGGAGTTCTTATCATGAGGATTATAAATAGCCGAAGCCTCCGCAGAGCCTCCTGAATGTCACCCGCTTGGTAAATTGCTCTCTTTACTGCTAGAGCAACAGAGGCATGCAAATAAGTAATTCAAGCACGTCAGCATCCATTATGGATAACTGTGTGGAAATGAGAAGTCCAACAACAACAAAGATTTATAAAACAGAACCGTGCACAGCTTCAGGAGGGCCGGCGTTTGCATACATTTGCTCTGTGTGCTAAAGGCATTCTCTGATGGGATGATTGCTGCACTAGTTTGAGGTTAAAAATAAATCTGCCATGGATAAAATGTACAAATCTGTTGGCCACAGTCCAATAAATACATTATTAAGAATGCCTTTAATTCATAAAAGTGTATATCTTGAATCCTGGGTCTTTTCTTTTTACTTTTTTTTTTTTATTACCATTCCTACACTTTGTTTTTTTGCCCCAACAGGGATCTCTGGTGTTTTTGCCTTTTTCCTCCTTTCTAGAACCTCATGTCCAATTTGAAAATTCATCACAGCAAAGTCTTATATTTCTCTGAGAATATATCTATTTTAAATGATGGACGAGGGAACACTACGACTTTTCTATAAGATATGATCATGCTCACTTTAGATATAATTCAAGTTCAAACATCATGCCACAATTACGTTTCTGTCTATTTTAGTATTTGTCCTTTTTGGTCTCCTGTAAAAGTAACCATAAGCTTTTTTGTATTTTATCCAGCTACCATCACAAACTTCAGTGGAATTTATTGGGATTTTGTTTGCCAGACCAACAATAAGTAGTGCATACTAATAGACCAACTGGGTTGGTATCAGAAATGGCTTTTGCTGCAACTAAAGCTGGAAGTGGTTTGGGGACCATCTCTGCCACCACCGTGTTTTACCATTGGGATGGTAAGTTTTGAGTTAGAGGCAGGTTCTCTCTCAGCTGAGACATCTTCTTTCACATGTTTGCTGTCTTTTATCTTTTTTGGGCAATTTTTCCAACATTAATTCTCAAATTCAGTGAATGTCTGATTTGTGAAGTGCACAACAAATAAAAACAATTTCCAAATAATGTCCACAGCTCCTTCAGAAGCTGTCTTGACTGCTTCTGTTACTGGAGATTTCCTTGTCCAGCTTGTTAGCTAAGGTGGATTGAAAGGTATTAGTTTTAATTTTGTGAAAATAAATTGAACTGGATCATTTGAAAGATGTTCTGCGCCTGCCTTCACAGAATAGTTGCAGAAATGTGTAATTTCTTCAGAATGCCTGGCAGCCTGGCTAGCATAGCACTATGTTATGTCACATGGTTGATGAATGGCCGGCAGAGTTAACTGGAAATACTGTGTAATCAGGAAAATGGTGAGTTACATAATGGTTTTCATTTCTTTGAAGATTCGGATCTCAACTTTAATCTTCAGTGAAGTAACAATGGAGGACTGAAGAGTTTCTTTTTACTGGGGATTGTTTCACCTGCAGGACTGCATAGAGGGGAATCCTCTGTACAGTAGAAACCAGGGACAATGACATCATGGACTGAAGAAATGTTGCTAATGGGTGTGTTGGATTACATTCAATAATTCAACAGTCAGAGCACATCTTGGGGAAGATGGAGGCTTCTTTCTCATAATCCAATCCCTAAAGGTCAGGGAATCAGTCCAGATTGGCAACATGGCAGGCAGATCAGATCTGGAATCCATGCTAGGCCGTTTCAAAAACCTCCCAATTGTTAATTCACAAGACGGACACTGCACCTTTACCTGGCAACCCCAGCCTAGCTACCAAGCAACCTACCATGTTGGTTTTACTGCTTTATGCTGGAAAAGACAAGTGCTAAGACAAGTGTTTAGTTGTTAATTTACCATTCAGAAACCACTTGTTGGTTGTGCAGGGGGCTCCACTTCTGTTTTTCAAAGATGTATAGTTGTATAATTGCACATATGTTTTCAGCCATTTTCAGGAGGCGAGCTGGGAGGCGTGGCCAGCAGCAACTTATTTGGATTTAAAGTGACAAGAGGCCCTAAAACAGCTCAGTCTGAACGGAGATCAAAATAGGTAGAACTGAGCAGACTAAAATGTCTGTCTAAGAATGATGTGCAAAAAATGTGATGAACATATTTTGTGTAGCCTCTTCACCTATCCTAACCTGTTGACCTGACTGGAACTCCAACTCCCAGTCAGGTTAACAAGGGAACTGAGTTTCAGATGGTAAAAAATTGCTACCATCTGATACTGTTGGAAAAAACCCAGTAAACTCTGTTTAAGGTGACTTGAATGAAAAATATATCCACTGTAGTCATTATTATCTGTTCAGGCAGGTTTTCTGATATTTATCAAACATCACAGATAAAGAGGAAAAGGATGCAGGGATGAACAAACATGAGTATTAGAGTATAACAGCTGGGACGGTCACCGGTGAAGTAGTGCAGCATGCTTGAACAAGCTGCTGCTGTGTCACATCACACTGGCAGATAAATAATCAGTTCAAGGAAGGCCTAACTGAGGATCTCATGTCTTAAACAAGCAGGAAAAATTCAGCAGCTGAGCACATGAGAAGAAGAGAAATGTCCTACTTTTTTCTGCAGTTAGTTACTGAACTAGGCTGATTTTTACCAAAATAAAGGAAACATGCAAACAGTGACTTACCTCTGTAAACATGTAGTCTGATTCTCTAATAAATAAAATCAGTGTCAGTTTGTTTCCAGCCTCCCTCAGTCTGTATTTGGGTATATCCATGTGCTTAATTTGCTGATCACACGTTTTTGGCTTTCCTGCTTGTTTGCCTCCGTCCATCTGGACTCTACCAATAATAACACGAATGTGATCATAATTTAATTCCTCTTTGATTGAAATGGAAATTGCTGTTCTGCATAGAGAATGCTCGCATTTGTTAGTACTCAGCACAGCCATTTGTTACAACATATTCTTGCATAAAAGTCTATAACTTTCATCTGAATCCTCCCCACCAGTGTGGGGAGAATCTTATTTTTAGCTTTCGGTGAGGTCAGTATTTCAACTCCTATATGGCCTCTGTGCATTTGTTGTGCAGGCTGTGGCAGATGCATGGCTCCCCAGTGCTGCACAGACATTGTACAGCACGTTCTGTGATGACTTCCCAGCAGCTATTCACCTTGGGAAAAAGAACATATTATCATAACATATGTTTTGCAGCAGTAGATCTATAGCAATTCTACAGTCTTAGGAATACCTTAGAGATGGATATGTTAGATCCTCTGGTTGAAGGTTTGTGTGTTGTGGCTCAGTATTCAGCTACAGTTGAAGTTTGGTCATTAAATACTAAATGCACTGCTACTCACTTCCTGTTTATCCTTGCCTCTGCAGAAAAGTATGGACAGCAATGTTGCCTGCAACAGGTTAAAAACTGGAAACCCCAACCCTTATGCAGTGAATGTCATTTATCATGTCCAAGGCAAGCTTATTTTTTTAATCAAAATTATTTGTATAGCATATTTCAGCTTCAAAGTGCTTTACACCATAAATATGTAATACAGTAACCAATTATAAATATTGTATTTTGTCCAATGCATCATTAACCAAATACGCATCAGAATAATGATAAATGTTACAGTTATTATGAATCAAAGGCAACTCTAGGTTTTTAAGTCTTGTTTTGAAGAACCTCAGTGTTTCAGCTGTTTTGCAGTTTTCTGGAAGTTTGGTCTAGATTATTTTAGCAATATTAATACAGAGTAATAAGCAAGAAAATATAGAAATGGGAATGATAAATAAATAAATAAATAAATAAATAAATAAATAAATAAATAAATAAAAACACAAATGAAATAAGCAAATAAAAAAGATTTTAAGAAATTGTTTAAAAAGTAACTAAACCCCAAATCAACTTTTCCTTTTGAAGATAAATTGTGGATTAAGTGTGCTTCTGTGCAAAGTGTGACATTTTGGTGTAAATTTGTTTAATTCAGAAATGTTGTGTCCAAAACTGTTTTGTGCTACTGCAATTGAATTTTGCAATTGGTTTCGATGATACAGCTTAGTTTTAGCATTTGTTTCATAACCCCATGTTCAGATACATTAATAATAATAATACATTTTATTTGTGACACACTATACAGTTACAGATATATCAAAGTCCTATAAGAAATAAAACACTTAATTTAAAATAGCAACAAACAAAGACTGTAAAATACAGATTTAACATTAAAAGTTTAGAACAAAACAGGAAAGTTCAGAGCTGTAGTGGACCTACAGAGTGATTGGTGCTTTCACATGTCTCCAATAACAGAAAAAGTTGTTAAATTTGTCACTACAGTCGTCCTTTTTTACATAAAAAAAAATATTAGATGGATCTGAAAAGGTAATAAATGTAGCAGTAAAATTGCTATATTGCTTTCCCTCGTCTTGACTGCAGACCCCCTGTCATAATAAGAAATTCTACTGGATGATAAATTGTCTCAGTAATTATTGCGATAAACAACTATGCTTTTATTTTGAGATCATTTTCAAATATCTCAGTAATGGCATAATGTAAATTCCTCTCAAAGACCGAGAAACTTCAATCTTGTAATGAACTCTCCACAGTGGACTTGGATGATATTTGAATACCGAAAATAAAATACAACTGTCACAATAACAAATTTTGCTAGATGATAAATTGTCCCAGAAGTTATTGCAATAAGGTACTATATTGTTACTTTGAGACCATTTTCAAGTATTATTATGTAATGAGGCATGTTCATCTATTATATAAGTTTTTTTCAACAGCACAACCAAAAACTGTCATAGATATGAGGAAATAAAACCAAACACTTTGAGCAAAAACAGGTGGGTTTCAATGCTTTTAAAACAAATAAATGAAACCTGGAGTAGCCTCTACAGAGTTAACATTGTTTTGAATCCCTCCATCTCACATTTTTCCTTACTTAAAACTGACTGAGAACTTGTTTGTGAAAGACTTTACCTCTGGGAACCGGCAGATTATTTCATGAGACACCCAGAGGTCATCTCCAGGAATCTCTAATGGCATTTCTCAAATCTGACTTTTTTGACTTTAGTCATATTTTTTGTCAGTTTTTTGTTTGTTAAACCTTAAATCTCTGAAGTCGAGGCTTCCTGAAGGGCATCAACCCTCTGACTGTTTACAATATGGAGTTTATGCTCGACAGCTCAGACACAGCCTGAAACTAAAGGCTTTGGTCCAAACTAAGCCGCTGTTTATTCAGACTACTAATGTTTAGAGGAAATCCTTCCGGGCACGCAGTGAAACGCAGGGTGCAGTTTGAGATACGCCACTATCACTAAATCAATTTAGTGATTTATGAGCTCCATCCATCATTGCTGAAAAAACACAACCTGTCCATGAACGTTGCTGATCCTCTTCGAAATTGTCCTTTCTGTGGTTCTCACTTTTTGCCTGCGGTTTCTGTTTGCATTTGGCACATTGGGATTAGGCTAACTTTTCGAGCAAGAAACACTGCAGGTGTTCAGGGCAAATGTGATTTCAACATCTGTAATATATTGTTAAAATAAGAAACCCTCGCAGATAATAACCTTTCAGCGAGACCATCACTACAAACTAAATGAATTAAACAACAGTAGCAACACTACTTCTATTTGATAGTGATGTACTGTTTATTGCTTTAATATGAACATCTCTGTAAGTTTAAGAACTTAAAATATTTGAGGGTCACTTGGCTAAGAAAACACATTTAGATTAATCCTCATGGTCCTCAGTACAGAGAATGTGTATGGGAACTCAAAGCCATCACTACTTTGAGTTGTTAGTTGTGCATCTTGTTCAATCTGTCCTCCCTGCTTTTGACTCCTTCTCATTTTGTGCTCTGGTTTCCCTGTCGTACTTTACGTTTTTCTTTGGTACGCCAACACAAGAGTTAGGTACATCCAAATGTTTGCATGTCACAGTTTTACAGGTTCACTCTTTTTTTTTAAGTGAAACTGTAAAAGCAATTTGACTTGCAAATTATTTATTGACAATCTAGTAAGCATAAAGTTCTTTATTTGAAGCAGAATTGTACAAGATCGGTAACTTAGTGAAGAATTGTTTAAAGTGATGTCATTAGCTGAAATTTAAACCAGGTGCATGTATCACCGACCAGGTACATGCACCTGGTCGGTGCATGTATCGGTGCACTACAGCCCATTTTCTGCTTTTGGAGGGGTCTCCAGTCTGCTTGGCATTCACATTTGAACCACACCAGAGTTCATTTCAACAGAGCCACAACCTAGGTTTGTAGGCAGACCAGAGTTTGCTTTTTTGGCCTGCATAAGAGTTTGATTATGGATTCACACTTCCACAAACAAACCAGACTATCAAGGCAAACAAATTAGAGTTCACTTAAAGAAGCTAAACAGAGCTGATGTGAATCCATGCTTAGAACCATGAAAATAAGTAATTATTTTTTGGGAATCACTTGCAGTTTACCAAAGACTTAAGCTAAGTGAAGAACAGCCATTTTGTAAATGAAAATCTATCAATATTATATAAAAAAATGTAAAGAAGTCTGACCTTGTCATATAACCTAATTTAGAAAATAATTTCACCAGAAAATCGTCTAACGGTAATGGTGGAAGTTGAGGATTGTTATGATCAAGGAAAAGGGCGAAAGAAAAATTGAGTTTGTGTAGAAAGTTGATGAGCAATACTCCTGCTCTGCCCAATAATAAGTGAGATAGAGGCATCTGGACTCTATCTCAGTGTGCTAGAGATTGTGTAGATTTGTTATTGAATTAAAATCCTAATTCAACTGACCTATCTACTGTTAATATTGCTGGAAACATACTGCAACACCTACATAAAAACAGACGTAAATAACTTGACCTTTCTAAATATTCCATCCATCTCCACAGACGACACAACACCAACAACATTCAGATAAAGGTCACTCTGAATTCCTTAGTTTATGTTCCTCTGCAGTAATACTAAACATTAACTCCACAAACTTTTACAATTGCTTGGATTCTCACTGGATTCATTCAACTTTTGCAAACAGCGATCTTTTAAATATTGAATATCAGCCCACCACTTTCCCATGTTGTTACAGAAATGACAGGAGTGGGCCTTCGTTAAACCTGCTAATAGCACACATGTGTGCAGTTCACTTCAGCATTATGGAATAAAACTCTACCAAGAGAGACTGCCATGAGCAAACATAGCAATAATGCTCATCACTATTCATAGAAATAGGCTTTTTAATGGAAAAAAAAAAGTGGTGCACATCAGGCTTTGGCTGCCTCAAAGCTGCAACAAGCTAATAAATAAAGTCTGGTCTTGGAGCTGAGAAAACATGCCAATTCTTTGGTGATGGATATTAGCTTCCATGTTTCTACAGCAGAGCAGCTTTAACCTCTGACTTCACTCTGTCTACCCTGGTGAAGGAGTGTAAAGCATGAAGGGTAACAAATACGCCTCCACCGTAACCTGTCAAATGCAGGTAAAATATAATTTTCTCTAAATTCTACATATCCCCATCCACATTTACTATAATTTAATATCATGGTCTCTGGTTGTTTCAGGTAGGGATGTTCCTATATGAAAATTTGTGCCGATTCAGTATTAATATTGCTGTCATGCAATTCTTAACATTTAGGCCAAAGTAACAGCCACACTGCTGACATTGCTTCTCTCCAGTTAAACGTCTCACAATCCTGAGCTAGATCACTATCACTGTCACATGACCAAACACAACATGGACCAAGTAGCCACTTTTATTAGTAATTCAATTCAATTTATTTAAATAGTGTCATTTAATTTCATAATGTTGTCTCAAAGCACTTTACAAAAAAAAACAACATTTTAATTAGTTTTTTGCCAAAACTAATTGTTATGTTGTTATGTTGAATCTGAATAATTGTTACTTTGAGTCATTGTTAGCCTGTTGCTGATTTGTTGATATTGACTGTGGTTGCTAGCTTAAATAGTTATTTGCTCATTTGGCTGTTAGCTTGACTCTTACGACAATTATTTCCATTTTTTACAAACTGAAATCACTTTTATGATTGTCTACTGCTTTAAGAAACTAAAACTAATTCATGTACACTTAAAAAATGCACCCTTCCTCTTTTGTGTAATTGACTAAGTCAAATATTTGTTGCTCATTTAAGAAAACTAGGGGAATGGTAATATTAAGATTTAAAAGAATAATTTCTGCCTGTTTTTTAAAACTAAATTGGGGTTTAAGTTTGGAAGCTAATTTAGTAGCTTCCGTTTGAGGAGACAATCTGCAGTGCTCAAAATTTTAATGATCCTTCTGATGGAAACTCAAGCTCTGTGGAACAATAATGACTATGTATGGCAGAAAGAGTCCTGCTAGAGCTAATCAATAATTTAAAAAGTGACCTAAAAATTATCATCTTTACTTGGCAAAAGAAATAAAAAATAGAGCATTTAGAACATTAAGGACTCTGAAAGTTTAAGGCAGCACAATTTTGATAAGATGCACAATAAGAATTATTAAATAGAAAAGAAGGAAACTGATGTCTTCTGCAACTTTGTGAAAGATACATATTTCTGTTGAAGCAGGGCCAGCATTTCTGGAATGTAAATTTGGATGTGTACAGACTGTGAAAACCCTGACAGAAAAGCCCCTGCCCTCGCAGCAGTCTCTCTCTCTTCAGGTTATTTCTGTTGCATCTTCTCACCTGGCCCTCCAGCAGGAAACTCCACCTGAATGGTCAGAATATGAAGAGGGTCTGCGTCGGAGGGCTCTGGGGAGTCTGCTGAAGGAGAAGCCTTCTATTTCACACTTTGAAAAGTTACCAGCTCTCAGTTTTGTCTGGTCCTGAATAATTTAACAATCTCTCCACCCTGTTGTCGTGTGTGTTCACAGTATTAAAACCAGGAACTGTCTGGCTGACCTTGTGGCTCAAAAAACATTCAGTCTCCCAGCATGCCTAGAGGCATGGATGCACATGATGAATTTTCTGAAAATAGCTCGGTGACTTTTAAGTTCCTAAATCAGCCTGATTTTCTTGTTGTTGAACATTTAAAAATGTTCTCAATTCAAATAACTCAAATCAAGTTTGTATATGGCCCTGGCTCTTAAATAGTTGCTCAAAAAATATAGGATCTTTGTTATTTATTATAACCTTTTGGCACCTCACAAAGAGAAATCTGTCAAACAACCAATTGTGTGAATATTTTACTCACCCATCCATCCATTAAAACATTCATCCATTCCTCTGTCAGTTCAGCCATCTGTCCAACTGTTCATTAATCTATAGAAGCATCCATTCATCTGTCCATCCATCCATCCATCCATCCATCCATCCATCCATCCTTGAAAACATATGTCCGTCCATCAAGCCATCTATCTGTAGATGTAGCTGTTGTTCAGGTCGATCAAATCATCCATCCATACACCATAGGCTTGAAAAATGTAGGAAATTTGGACGTGATAAATGTGTTGTAGGCCTGAGCAGGTCAAGGAGGGAAGCCCTTCAGTTACAATGGAAGTGGCTCTGTGACTCATTACCGATCTCTAAGGTCATTGGGGTTGTAGCATAACAGACCTAGCCATACTTGATGTAGCAGGTCTTGTTCGTGATTCACCTTTAGTTTCAGTTTAATGCTGGTTTCCTGTCCTGTGCTACTGCCTGATGCTCATCTGTCTAGATCGGTTTTCCATAGCGTGGGACAGAAGGGTGTAGGGTGGTCAGGTTAATGTTCGCCCAAGGAAGCCAACTGGAGTCTAGGGAGTTACCTGCCAGGACCCGGTGAAAGGTCAGCCTTCCTGCTTGGACGGTGGATGCTGTGCAGCAGCAGGGGACATCACCTCTGAGGTATGAGATGAAGGTTGTGTTAGGACAGCAGAGGTGTAGGGACACAAGATATTGTTAAGCCACAACATCCATCACAGAAGATAAAAAAGAGGTCAGTAGATACCAACCTGAAGGATGAATAAATGAATTCTGCCTTATATGCAAACTTTTCGAAGAATAAAGCATTAATCTTCCTCTGTTTTTTTATTTGTTGTCTACATTTTCAGCCTTGCAGCACTGCAGCTGTAAAGGTTTTTACTCTTACTTTTTTACTTTTAGACAGTTGCTATGATCTGTAACCTTGGTGACAACTGGGACCATCTGATTAGCATCTCAAAAGCTCAAATAATATCTGAACTATGACCCCAAATCCAAGAGGGGTTAAAAAGGAAACTTCATGGATGCTAGCAAGTCTAAAGAGCAGAGAATGAAAGAAGACTCCAACATCACAGTGCCTGGCTTTCTAACTATGCAGCAGACAGAGATTTAAAGAGGAGCAGCAAAAGCAAATAAGGTGGATTAGCAGTGCTCGTTAATAACTGAAGTCATACAGGACATATTAATGTGAAATATCATCTCTGCTGTCTGGAAACAGGGGCTGTTAGAATGAAACTCTTATACAGTGACACTCTTCAGTCAGAGACCTCTAATGATTTGTTGCAAGACTGACTGTTACTGGAGATCCTTCCTGCCCACAGTGCCTTGTTGAAGTATTTCATGAAATATGAATAATCTTGGTAATCCTAACAGACATAAAGCAAGGTGTTTTTTTTATAAATTATTTGAATGTCTACAGTGCTGCTAGCTCAATCTTACTTTAGCAGATGGAAATATAAACACATAAAAATTCATAAACTCTTCCTAAAAACCCAAAATTTTCCAACATTCACAATCTGTCTAATCTCTGTATTGATCCCTGCAGTCTTTAGATAAGAGCTTGTGATACAGATGACCCTGAGGAGACTGGACTTCACCTCAGCCTGGCTCAGCGTTTGATCTCTGCGGAGCTCTGCACCACTAATGGTCTTCAATCACATGAGGATCAAAGGCTGCTGTAGCTGGGAGTAACAACCAATCATCTTCTGTCCAACTAACCGCCAGCCCTATCTGACCTATGGAATAAACTGTGTGCTTTTAATTATCTAACATATCCATGAAATACATAATGAGCACCTCAAAAAGATTTCATTCAGTCAGATTGTGTACAAACCTGCAAAATAAGCAGGCCATAAAGCATTTTGCCATAATGCTTTATGGCAAAAGTTTGCAGTGTTGCAAACTCCCATTAACAGATATTTTACAGTGTCTTACCAAAGTTATACTATTTAAATAGATACTATTTTTTACGTGGTCTTTTCTGCTACTAATTAAACCCGACTGCAATCTGACAGTTTACACATGTGTATATGAAGAATGTTGACATGACACACGAGTTTTTGCAGAAATTATGATAGTTGACACCATTTAAGGGTCAATTTTAAAGTTATTCAGCAGTGGAAGACAAGAGTATTGTCACAAGATAACAACATGCAGGAAGCTAATAAAAGAAAGCACAACTAATATCAAAGGTTTTTTGTAATTGCATCTGCAATTTCTGTAGAAAAGTCTGTTTGGATACATACTCAGAACCAAGAGGTGGTGTGACACACTTCACTGACACAGGCTTCTTGAATAAATTCATAATTATAATTTTTAGCCATTGTTTACGACTGGATTTTCCGCGTCTGGCTTTTTCTGGTTCAGATTATGACGCATATCTCACATAAATGACATAATAGCCAAAGAAAATGTGACAAAACCATTCAGACAGCAGACGCCTTCAAAACAATCAAATACGGATCTGAATTAGCACCTCAGATGGAAGTGACACAGATCGAGGCGTTTTTTTTCGGGTGAAAAGGTTGGAATTGGGCTGGATATAGATTGTATGTGGTGCTTTTGGATCACGTTTGTCTGCTGTGTGAATGTAGGCTGACTGGCATCTCTTTTTACACACTAGTTTTCAAGTCTTGCCGTGGTTCTCAGCTGGATTAAGATTTAGAATTTGACTGAGATACGACAGCTATTTCAACATAACTGTAGGTGTATATGTAGGGTTGATATTCTGCTTTAAGGTGAACTTTAGCTCAAACCCAACAGCCTCCAGCAGGTGATCTTGGTCACCACTGTTATACCACCACATTCCAGAACCTGCTCTGGTTCCCAAGCAAGATTTTGAACCAGTGTTGCATTTCTGCCTGAAGAATGTGGTTCCTGAGCACTAAATCTGGTTCTAGTCGGGCACCATGGAATATTTAGTTCTTCTGTGCATTTCCCTGTTGACTGGTCAAACTGAAGACAGAGAAACAACAACCCGGGCCACAGTCGTTAATAAGAGTATGCCATATTGCTACTATGCTCTTCTTCCATATTGTGCAACACCACCTGCTGATGTTTAGTTCTCCAAACTGAACAAAATAAAGACATTTACAGACATGCTAATCAAACTGATTCACATGAGAGTTACAGTTAATGAAAAATCTAAATTTAATTTTAGAACATTATAATCTTAAAAAAAAAAAAAACATTTTTTTTTTAATACAGGAATGTTAGCTTAACTGCTTAAGGGGTGTTTAAAGGTTATTTTCAAAAGGTACTTTTACTTTGACAGATTTAATATGACTGTATATTGCCACATTTGTTTCTCCATTGCAGTCCAAACTTGTGAATTAACAAAACCATGACATCATCATCCAGAATAAAAATCTTACTGTAAACTAGTGAATTTCAAGAAAACAATTATCTATAATTATGCTGGTAAATATTAACTTTATTCATTCCAACTAACCTGAAAATAAATCTCTTTGCATGTAGTGTATTTTTTATTGTAATAGGCATTCTTTAAAATATTTAACTGTAAAAATTGTCCTTTTAAGCTGAGCCCCAGTTCACTACTCAACACAATATTTTCTATGAAGTTCTGCCACATGAAGATATTTGATTTTCATTCAATTTTCATTTCCATTGATGGTCTGATGTCACCGGATCATCTCTGGAAACTGAGTCACTGAAAATGGACCTGATGTGGTATTGGAGAGCGGCAGAATTGAGGTGTTGAGAGGGCGAATGTATCCGTGGAGCTCCATTCATCAGAACGTCTCTTCAGACTTCTGTATGTAGAGAGGTCACTGAACCAAATCTTTTCCGAGGTTGAGCAATCATAGCCGAAGCAAAGGGGAAAATCCCCTCCAGGATCAGGAAGTCCTGATCAGCTCCAGGTGATGAGCTGCTGTGTAACACCACATTAGCTGTTTAAATGGGAAGTTGAGCTCTGTGGATGAAAAACAGCAGAAGAATATGGCTGTGTTGATGTGAAAAGAACTGCTGAAGGTGTTTTGCATTGTGCAGTGTCAAGCTTTAATTTGCCTGCAGAAGCAGAAGCAACAGCAACTCATTGAGTTTGAGGTCAAATTGACAACTTGGCATCATTATTCTCAGTTTTCTCTCAAGGTCGGAGCTGATTTCAGCTCACATTCCATGATATTCAGTTTCACTTTTCTTCTGAAAGTTATTTTTAGGTTTAAATTTAATTTATTTATCTCATTGAGTTTATGCTGGGAATGACACAGATTTGCCCTTTTTCTTTTTGTTAAAACTTATGTGGTTCTTGACAGTCAATTGTTCACAATATTAATATTCAGTTAATCTGTTTTGGACTGAAAGGAACTTCAGTCTGCATAATGCTGCTGGATGCAACATAATACCCAGATTTAAAGTGTCTAATAAAGTTTTAACAACCCCATGTAAAGCCCCTAATTTACTGAATTGTAAATTAATTATAAGTTTTGTAAGAATTTTTCATATAAAAATATAACTGTCTTGTTAAATGGATTTAAAAGCCACTCTAAGCCACTTTTTCTGGCATAAAAAACCCCAACAAAAAAATGGTCAAGAAATTCGTGATCACTTCTATATATTAGTCCAACAGCAGTATTGAATTCTTTGGACATGCTGAATGCTGGAGAAGCAGCATTGAGCTTCAGCTTCTATGCGCCACAAATCTGGAACAAACTCCCAGAAAACTGCAAAAAAGCCAAAACACTGAGTGCCTTTAAATGTCAACTAAAAGCCCAGTTCTTTAGAGTTGCTTTACAAACATAATCAATGAAACATTAATCAGCATTTTGATGTGTAACAATGGCACTTGACAAATTGTGTATAACAATGGCAATTGACATTTGCCGACTGCACTGCGTGTTCTACAATTTTGCATTTCTTTTGTGTGTGTGTGCATGTGTGTGTGTGTGCGTGTGTGTGTGTGCGTGTGTGTATGTGTGTGTTTGTTTTTGCTACATAGAGGGGACCACAGCAAGACAGCACACTCACGGTGTGGGGACCAAATTTTTTGTGGGGACCAAAAACCTGGTCCCCACAAAGTTTGCATTGAATTCAATGAAAAGAAGGTCAGGAGGATGCTCTGTCAAATTTTCAGACAAGTCCTTATAATTCACAAAAACCAACGGTTTGTGTATAAGTGTGTATACGGTAGTCACTCAGTATCGGCCTCTAGTGGTGGGTTGTGGTACTGCAGAAACACACACTTACACACACTATACACACTAATCTGACTTTAGTGACATTGAAGGGACAAATAAAAATCTACTTTTGCGGATTGTTTTAAATGACTTGAAATAGTTTTATTTACTATTTGTTGATTTATAACCTTCACATTTGGAATCATTAGCGTTATTGCAGATTGGTTGTTAACTTGCTTAGTGTTACATTGACATTTATGTCAATAATGTAGTAAATATTCTTTAAAAAATCTGTAAAAAAAGTATTTTAGGACATGGTAGCTTATTACTGAAACCGCCATAATCTTCATATACCAGCATAATTTTGTTTTATGCATGCAGAAACTGTAGGGTAAAAGTCTTGTCAAAATACCATTGTCTCTTCAGACCATCATTAATTATTGATAAGTAAAAACTTTATTGCCTTAAATTATATTAAATGACTCTTTAAATGATTGCTTCTGACTTGTGGTAACATCAGGAACTCATTCAGTTCAAAGGGAATGGAAAATGTACAGCTCTCCTATTTTTTTCATTCATGTCGTCATTAAAATGTTTTGTTTAATTTTGTGTAATTTTAGTTAAATATTTCTGCCCATGTTGTTTAAATAAAGTCAGTAGTTTATTGCCACAAGACCTTCCTTTGTAGTAGTGTCTAAATACCAAGTCAAAAGAAATAAAACTTGAATAACTGCACAAATGTACATTTTCAAGCAAACTATATATTTACTGTTTTTGCCTGACTACAAATACATTGGGCTAATTTTACATACTATTCAGAAAAAATGACTAAGAGCAACTATCAACAGTATAATTGTAGATAACTTGAAAATAATAACTTTGTTATGGACCATAGATGTGGAAAATTAAATCAAACAACTTGTTCCAGAGCTGACAGGAAACTGAGGATTTTCATAAGATTTATTTTAATATCCTTAACACTAAAATTAGTTTGGCGGGTTTTTCCATTTCAGATCTGACAAGACTGCAGAATGGCAGCATGTTTATTTGTGAGAGTAAGGCTCATTCAGGGT